>NW_027076848.1:1800000-2025187 GCF_027942845.1 Colletotrichum fioriniae
TTAGTTGAGACTGGGCCCGTCCATGGGGGCTCGATGGAGTGTTTCTAAGAAAGTGTTGGCAATTTGTGATGAAACGGCGGGCAGAATACACCAATCAGCACTGATGCGTATTGGCCCCTCGCTGGCCTTATTCGTGTTGTTCCCTGCATCGATCACCTCAAAAAGAGTATCCCAGTCTCTACCCTAGACCCGGGAGGTACAGATTGAGTAGGAATCTCATGATTGATGGATTTCAAGATTATGAAATGAACCGAGTCTATTCTCGGTCGGGAGTCTCGCTGCTGTAGAATATCCGTACAAGAAGTAAGCTTTTAGAAGTCATGTCTCATTGTCCAATGCAACACAGAGAAGAGGAGTCTCGTCTGAACTTCTCCAAGGAGGGGGGTTGCATATGCCAATGACTTCGATGTTGGATCTCCCCGTCAAATCCTCCACCTCGAAATGACGATGATCTCGTTTTCACCGAATGTCAAGGTGTGCCCTCCCAAGGAAGTCTGCAAGTACTGCGTAGACGATGGCTTCATCCCACCCAACCGAAGGACCCGTACTCCGTAACGTGCCACTCGCTAAACGCTGACAGAATATGCGTTAGTCAAAAGATCACACACGGACCCCATTATTCTCTGACACGCTTCCCTGCAGCCCTTCATCATGATTGGCGGCAATATACCCGCAAGTGATTTAAAGTGATTTAAAGTACTCGGAAACTTCCCCTGAGCCTTTATGGTTAGTTTACACAACACTCCCGAGTTCTTGGGTAATGGTATCCGTAACAAAGGCGACTATTTCCCCATTTTCTGCCTAGCCCTTTCGCTATCACATCGCAATACGACCGACCGTTTGTGGCACGGCACCACCCAGCGCCCCTGAGAGCATCTGTGGTTTTGACCTGTTGAATTACTTACATTCCTGTGATTCTCAGTACTACAGTAGCAGCAACTCACGCCAACTCTAATCGAAAGCGGAGAGAGCCTTCTCAGTTAGTAAACAGCTGACCACTGTACGATGCAGAAGCGAGACCGGGGACAAAGAGTTAAGAGCGAAATGGCTACTGGACCCGGAATGGCAACTTATCGCGAACACTGTAGGGAGTGATAGCAACTTGAACTTCATCGAGTCATGTCAGCCAACAGAGCCCCTCAAATGTCGGCTAGATGTGCTACGGGTTGTGGGAGAGGATCTTCACCAAAGGAACTTTGTTAAAGTGCTTTCCTTCTCAATTTCTTTGCAGTCGACTGAGAAAGAGAAGTCGGTGAAGACTGTTGTGCCTTCTAACGAGACCGCAGATTGATTCACGTAAGAAAATAATGGACTCAGTCAGCATGCTTGCTTACTATTGAGGGTTGCTGAGACTCAAAGATTGCCAAGTCGGCAGGAGTGGTGCGACGCAACTTGAATGACCCCAACCCTTGGTCCTTACATTTGTGTCAAGTACTATCTGTAAATGAGTTAAAATTTGGCAAGACTGTAAGTTAGTCTTTCAGTTCTATTTCCCTGTGGAGAGTATGTAAAATTCGGAAGTCCCACAACTAGGTGCCCAACTTGAGGACTGGACGTCATTCTCATCACGGACAACAGTGTCAGGGACTTTTAGACAGTTCGGACGTGCAGTTTGGTTAAACTTTCATCCTGATCAGAATATTCTGCCCAGTGGCTTGGTCTTGACACATTTCTAAGCCTCTAAAATGAAGTTCATATGGAAGAGAACTGGGCCTGATGAGTTCAGAACCTGTCGAATCGAAAGGCCTCAATAAGAGAATAACCACAGAACACCTGGTATCTCTTCGATCTATCGGGTAAGTCTGTTATTGTGTCCTGCTCTTCTTTTTCATACGGACTTGACTCATACTTCTCGCTCTCAAGATGCGCAAGTTAGCGGGGCGGCAGAATTTGATCTTCGTCTCATTTCCAACATATGGTCACTAAATGCGATCTGATCCTTCGGCATCCCGCAATGTCGTACCTCATGTCGCTATTATCTTCGCTTTAGTCTTGCCCAAACACTCTCTCAAGGGCGGGCACTACTTGCTTCTATCCTCCTGATCGACGCTGCATATAGACATCTTGGCACCCAGTTGGATTTGGAGGCTGAGGGAGCTCTTGAGCTTGATTCTAAAAAAATTTCAGAAAACAGAGATACAGAGTATCAATGCACAAGCGAGACTTTTTATTTTTATTTCCGGCTCAACGATCTGATCACCACCTCATCAAGTCTGTGAGATAGAGACAGGAGTTACTTCAGGACTATTTAGTGACCTTTCTATGACTACAGGTCTGCAATCCGCCGCAGTTGTATTAAGGTAGCGACATATCTAATCACTCAAGTATTCGATCTAGGTACTTGGCTTTTCAAGCATGATACAAATTCAATTGGCATTTAGCTAGTCTTGGATGTGAGCAAATTTTCACATCGCTAGCACGACTAAGTGCCGAGTCAGACTTTGGTCTACGTAGCACTGCATGGACGCTCCGACGATATGCGGCGGCGTACAGCTGATCGATATTTCAGACAAGTTCATCATAATCGGAGAAATATCACTCATTATCATCCATGTAAGTAAAGACTCGGGACGAAATGCTTCAAGTTCGCTTCAGAAATACTACTTGATGTCGTTGATGGTGTATTACAACAAGGCTTATGGATTAGTGAGCGTGAAGGCGACATCGCCCGTGCTTGCGCCTCCTTTGCAGGTCGACTTGAAACTACCACTAGGGCATGTTGCCCTCGCAGCTCGAATGCATCCTTCCCAACGGCCTTTGGATACATTGATCGTGGCGCCAGAAGCAGTTGGGTTCAAGGTGAACTTCGCGGTTCCTGATACACCCGTGGTACTCTTTGGTGCGCCGCCGCATTTTTGGATGGACCCTGCTATGCCGCCGCAGATAGCCAGTGTAGCGACGTTCATGTCGTGGGTATCAATCTTGCTACAATATGTCTTTAGCTCGATGGCTCCCTACACATATTCGGTATGGGTGGCAACTTACGCGTTCTTGTCTGTGCACGTAGTGCCAGTGACGGCTGCTGGATTGACATCCTTCGATGCACGGATTTCCAGGGTGTTGTCGTTCGCCTGCGGAAGTATGGGGCTTGGCACCGCAGCAGAAAGACCGGAGAAAAGCAACAGAGCCGAGACGACGTTGGTGATTAACATTTTGGCGTTGACAGAGAGATAGTGTAGAATAAATTTACTAGATAGAGTAAGGATAAAGTTTCATCTACTTGGACCTGCCAAGACAAACGGGAGATAAAGTGAACGAAGCCTTCGAGAACAGCAAACCGGTATGTTGCTGAATCTAGATGCAACGTCAAAAGGCCAAGACTGGTAATTTGTACGAGGGCAGAGTCAATGACTCCGGAAGAGCACTATCGCAGATTTGCGGCTGTGATGTGAGCTAGTTGTTCCAGCAGGGATGAACTTCAGACGACAACGGTTTCGGTCTGTTCGCTTAGAGATCCGATGAACTCTGTTGACACATGGCAATGGTAGTCGAGAGAGAAAAATCATATTACGCTAAATAGTACACAGCGCCGCAGGTCACTACTCTACTCATCATTGCTCTATAAACAGTTCATGCTTAATTGTTTTTCAAGTCCAGGGCATCCTGAGTAGATGGTCTAAAAGCATCGGGTGCGTCGTTTTCTTTGTGTGTCTTGATGTCTCCAGTTTGGTCATGTTGCCGTTTCAACTTTTGCCGATGTTTCGCACCATCCTTGCCATCCCACGTTCGGACCGGACGGCAACTCGGTGTGATCCGAAAGTGGCCGGCTATCCTACACCTGCAATGACCAACAGACAAGATAAGCAACAGACTTTTTGTTTCTTTGGTTTACACGGTTTCAGCAATGATCTAGCCAAATACGCCATCATTCTTCGGCTCGAATTCCACATGTGGGCGATTGACAGCTGATTCGGGAAACTCTGCGGGGTCACTGCTCAGGATGCCCTCCATGATCGGCGCAGACATGCCCAGCTGAGGTTCGCAATATTGTCAGTCTGATTTGCTAAAATGAACAGTGGTGTAAAGACAAGCGTAGACTACTTACCGCGAAATATCTAAGCTTCACGGCATGAATCATAGTAGCGGCCTTCGCGGTTACCTTGAATCGTAAAACACTCCATCCCAGGGGAGGGAGGTCGTGGACTGTGACGAGAGCAGGGTCCTTGAGGTTGAGAGACTTAAACAAGTGATTGCGACCTACGAGAGCCTCCTCCACACTCTTCTGCGAGAACCTCGCATTCGGCTGCGCGCCAAGCAACCAAGCGGGATCGGCATGCTTGTAGAGTGGCACCGTGTCGTTCAGGTTGTTCTCGATGATGAGATCAACGACGGAACCCATTGGAATACCTTCGATGATGGGCTTTCCAAGAGACCCTAGGGAACTAGATTCGTTGGCTGCGTGGAATAGAAGAGGCATCAAAGATGAGCGGAATAACTGCCAAGGCTTCTCGTTGAGGTAGAATTCCGGCACATGAGCCTCCGTGGGCGAAGCTTGAGATCCGGCAGCGAGATGGAAGGTGAAGTCTGCTGTCTCTGGATGCAAACTCTTGGCCGAAGGAGGCGGCGTGGCAGGGTACGGCGGTAGAAACTGGCCATCAACAGCTTTACAACCCTGGTTTGTGGAACCATCGGGCAGAACACAGATATCGTCGGTTGAAGCTGGCTGTGGAACCTTCATCGGCTCGCCATAGATAGGTCTGCGGCTAGCCTACCATGTCCGCCAAGTCAGCTTGTATTTTGATCGTTGAACGATTAGACTTACTGGGTATTTCAAGATTGAATAGGCTTGCAGGTTCTGCATCTGACTCGTGGATGAGATGCGCATGGCATAGTCTCCAGGATCCGCCTTCAGGCTCACCAAAACGGTGAGCCTTCCAGCGCTGGGCACGTAGACAGCCTATTAGGCGTTGTAAGTCTGTGTCAAAGGAGGACAATCGTTAAGCGGGATGACTTACATCGGCTTCTTCGGGAGTTACGAAGCCACCATTGTTCGCAACTACAGTTAGCTTGTGATTGTCAATGGAGACCATGACGGAGTGCTCAAAGCCAATGTTGATCAGGTTCAACATTATGTATTCTCTGCCTTCCGTTTCAATTATCTTCCGTTATGGTCAGCATCTTTCATAGTCGCCGCGCCATGACAGCCAGACATCACGAACCTCATAGTCCGCCTCACTTGGCGTGCATGATTCCTCAGGGGAGACCAGGTGGTTGGATGCAACCTGTCTCGTCCAAGCGAAGTCCGTTCAATTGTTCGTATCCCGGTTGGCGACAGTGTACACGGCCCTTGCCTACAAGGCGCGGCCCAAGTTAGCGGTGTAAAGCTCTGGTGTGAGTTGACTTGCTCACCATTGACGAGAATCGAATCATAGCAATAAAACTCCGACCCTTCAGCCCGCATGCGAAGCATTTTCCAGCCAGTGTCTCGGTGCTGGTGGTTCTTGATAGCGAGATGCCGGACTTGCTTCTCGGCTTCCATAATCTTCCGCAGCTCGATGTCATTTTCGGTGATTAGACGGTAGGGCCGAAGCCGCGATGGGCTTGGCGCTACGTAGACCATGCCATACAAGCCCTTATGCTCGAAGTCAGAATGGTGTAGCTTGGTGACTTTGAAGAGAGATGGTACTGAAAAGAGAAGCAGAGAAATGAAAAGAAAACGTCTGGATGGAGAAGGGTGTACGTTGAGCAGGCGAAAGATTGAGTGTATGACATATGAGAAGGGGGGAAGCCTACATCAGCAGACGCAGCAGTTGTGTGCTCAGCGTACCAGTTGAGGCCCCAGGAGCCAGTCGTGTCAATTACGCTTGTGAAGTTGCCGCGAGGAAGGATAGGGTACTATTATGTCAATGTAAGCTTTGCACATGTGAGCCGCGCGATATTGTCGAACCTGCGATATCCCAGCGGTACCATCGTTCCAGCTTCCGGTTCTGTGATAGACGGAGTCAGCGATGTATCCCGTCTACACTGCAATGTTGGAACTGCCACTTACGCCTTGTGCCCGATGCCAGACCTTTTTAGATGGGTCAATATCAAACCAGAAAGTGACGTAGAGTTTAGGGAGGTACTGACCAGTGAATGGAAGACTGAGCATAGACGTCGCTTTTGACTGTCAATGCGACGAGATTACCTTCCTCAGCGTACAGCGTGGGGCAAGGTGTTTGTCCGTTGCAAACGAACATGACTCTCCAACGACCACCATCTAATTCCATGTCAGTCACTTCCATAAGGCTGATGGTAAGCCTGGCTCAGACCTGGGTTCATCCATCTCACTCCTGACTGAAGCGTGTACTCTCTCATGAGTCTGTCTTGTCCACTGGGGTTGTGGCGGCCCCAGCTACCGAGCAGCCCCGTGAGCGGGTACCCGTTCCTCCACAGCCCGGTAAGAGCAAGGAGCAACAGCGTGGACAAGCCAGATAACCAAACATTTCGAGTGTAGCGGTTCCTCGGCTTCCCTTGGAAAACACCGAGCTGTGCTGGCTCAAGTAACTGCTGTTTTGATTCCATTTTCGCGTTGGGCTTGGAGGTTTCTGACCCGGGGGGTTCGGGGGAAGGTAAAGGGAATTTGGTCTGGGCAACTCGACAATAACAACCAGGTGGGCCATGGCGACCGCCGACTCAGGACACGACATTTCCTGGGGTTCTTCCCGCCCTGAGTCAGATTCATAATTCGGTAGTCAGATTTCTGACTACTAATCGCCCCTTCGAAGACGCTAGGTCTCACCGTTGTCCTTCGGACCGTGACTTTGCAACGTTGTAGCTTTTCCGAAGGTGTTGTGGCAAAGGAGCACGACCCTGTTTCGTAGAGCATTGCGTTGATCATGATTCGACACTTTGAGGTCTGCCAGGGGTTTGCAATCGATATGTATGGAGCCTCACGATAATTGGGGACATTCGACCGAGCGTAGAGGCCTCGAAGAACGGGGCAGATATGCTGCTTGAACTCTAAAGTGACACTCCGCCTACACTCCGTAAACTCCAACCATTCGGAAGCATGTTGAACAGGTTTTCCTTTGAGTTAGGTTGCGGGAAAGCGGGTTGGCACCCCTGACTCGGTAAACTCTAACGGTTGCATCGGATGGTTGTAGGGATACCTGGACGACAGAAGTCCGACCCGGGAAGAACGCCGTAAAAGAGGACAAGTTGGGAACCGTAAAGAGAAGTGTTGGGCAGTCCTTCGAGCGATTTCCTTTGCTTCTCTCGGGGCCAGGAAGACAGTCATGGCAGCTCTTACGAAGTGTGCAATCTTGTCTTTGCTCGCCGGCGTTAGCCTGGCAGCTCAGACGAGGCGGTATAATTTTACGATCACAAACAAATGGGATGTTGGGGATGGACATGGCCGACCTGTCTTTGCTATCAACAATGAGACACCAGGGCCCCTCATTGAAGCGGAAGAAGGCGACGAAGTTGAGGTGTTCTTGGACAACCAGCTCGCCTTTGAAACGACCATGCATTGGTATGTATTCCCCAGCCAATCCACAATTGTGGCCTCTCATCCTACCTAGACTTACACACAAACAGGCATGGCATCTACCAAATCGACCGACCCTGGAATGATGGAGTCCCTGGTGTGACACAATACTCCATCCAACCTCGAGATACCTACACGTACAGCTTCACAGTTCAACAACAGTATGGAAGTTATTTCTATCATGGTCACTTCGGACCTGCATTTGCCGATGGCATGCGAGGGCCGATATGGATTGCACCTGCTGCATGGAGGCCAAGACCTTACGAGTTGATATCGTCCTCGCCAAAGGACATTGAGGGCATGAAGCGAGCGGAGAAGCATCCCAAACATGTTGTCATCAGTGACTGGAACGCCGAGCCGATGGACATCTTGCTGATTATGTACCGGGATACTGGTATTGTTCCATGGTGCAGCAACTCGATCGTTATCAACGGCAAGGGAAGGACAGTGTGCCATCCAAAGGACCTGATTGATTCCGTGGGAGGCCCAGGAAGAAACTCTCTTGGTTGTCTACCTCAAATTGGTCAAAAGGAATTCGCAAATGAACAGACTTGCCGGCCGACGTTTGCTGATCTGGAGATCTTTGAAGCTGAGAGCGGCGAAGAATGGATCTGGATCAATTTCATTCATTCTGGAGCGCACCACGAGCTACAAATCAGCGTGGATGAGCATGAGTTCTACGTCATCGCTGCCGATGGAGAGTTTGTGCATCCCCAGAAGGTTCATGTTGCCAATTGCAATCTTGGAGAGCGCATCAGGTGAGGAAATATTCAGGGGAACATCGCCTTTGCCTACGATGAACCGCTAACAAGACATACGTAGCATTCTCGTTCGCCTCAATCAGAAGCCTGGGGATTACGCCATTAGATTGACATCGCTCCGCCCAGAACAAGTCATTCAGGGCTTTGGGATCCTCCGCTATCCTGATCAAGGCAACGAATTGAAACAAGAGATTCCTAATACAAAGCCTTGGGTTCATCTCAACGGAACCCTGATCTCGTCATCCTCTGTGGCCATGAACGAGACTAAGCTTGCACCCTATCCAGCGCGAGCTCCTCCAACCAAGGCAGACAACACCGTCAAGTTCTTCGTCAATATGACGGGCCCCAGCAGTTGGGCGTTGAACATCGGTCCTCACCAGGCGTTCCGTCAACAGCTTCCACCGTTGCTGTGGGACGAGGAGTCACGTGGCGAGACAACCTACGGAGACAACACACAAGGTGGTGCGCTTCAGAATGGCACCGTCGTGGACATCATCTTCGAGAATGGTGCCAATGTCACTTCTCAACACCCATTCCACAAGCACAACAACAAGGCTTTCGTCATCGGCACTGGAACTGGTGGCTTCCCGTGGCCAACGGTCGAGGATGCAATTCGCGAGGGCGGCATGGCGAAGCACTTCAATCTCATCAATCCACCCAATCGAGACGGTTGCAGACTCGGAAATAGCACTGGAGATTGGACAGTCATTCGATACGAGATCGCTTTCCCTGCCGCTAGCATGCTTCATTGCCATATGATTCATCATTTTGCAGTAAGTCAACGACGTTCAATCAAGCCCTCTTGCAGATTGCGAACAACCGATGTAACTAACCTTATTTTAGGCTGGGCAGCAGGTCGTGCTCCTTGAGGGAGTCGAATCCATGGCCAAAATCCCTGCAGAGATGAAAGACAGAGTACATTCAGACTTCACACCACCACTTCGGTACGGCCCATTGGACTGATTACACTTTTGCTGCCCAAATGACCTCGTGTCAACCATGCAGATGTCACCTTCTTGCTGCGCTCAGACGGTGTGTTTGGGCGAACATTTCATCGCGCTTGACAGGGACGACGAGCGGGCTGGGTTTTGCTTGGTTGATTGCCGCGGGATCCGAAGGGAATGGCCTGAAGCGCGATTTAGAGTTTGTGTTGAGACAGGCCATGGAACATCACAATGAGAACGGAATCCGTTTTCCATTCCCTCACCGTTGCACCTTGCTCAGGCTGATCAGCTCAGGAGGCAGGTAATTGCAAGAGTGAGTCCTTTGAGGATGGAATTTGTTAGAACGCTGGGTCCACTTGTTGCAGTTGTGTCTCTTATTACCAATTAGTATGATCAGTATATATGTCTCAAATAACATAAATGCTCCAACGGTATTACTTGCAGTACTGAGGATCATGTGGGGAGCCCGCGGTCCGCGGTTCGAATCACTGTTTTCCAGTGCCTGGTCTTTCAGGGGAATCGTTGATCAGGGATGACTGGCGCATAAACTTCGGACTGTTATGTTAAACAATCAAGCTTTTTCAATTTCTGACATATTCACCATGCGTTTTCCTATCCTGTACATGAACCTTTGACCAAATGCGACGCACGCTTTAGCCCTTTTCTGTGCCTTTTGGTAGACACGCAAGACGTCTTCTCGTTCTCCAGCGCTCATGAAAGTTGTCTTCGTGGCAATAGATGGGTTTTGTGCCACCTCCGTTGGAGCATCTCTGCTTATGTCTTCTGCCTTTAGATCTTTATTCAATGTCAGGGAATCTGCTCGTCGAAGGGACCCCCTCCTTTTGCTGAAAGTGTCCTTGGTCGAGCTTCGCCTGCTGCCAGCCCATGATCCCTGAATAAATGAAGTCCCAGGTGTGCTAGGCGAGTCGTATGTTTCTGAGAAGGTTTGAGTCGCTGAGCTCCTTCTGCTTCGTCTGCTTGAATCCG
This sequence comes from Colletotrichum fioriniae, assembly GCF_027942845.1. Lineage (NCBI taxonomy): Eukaryota > Fungi > Ascomycota > Sordariomycetes > Glomerellales > Glomerellaceae > Colletotrichum > Colletotrichum fioriniae. The sequence continues at coordinate 1,810,161 of NW_027076848.1, forward strand.
AGTACGAGATCTGCTCGGCATGGATCATCAAGTCTTCATATCGCAGAGAGGGAACATTGGGAACATCGCAACTCGGCCTCGATTCGCGAGGAGGAAACGAAAATAGTGATACGGAGCGTGAAGGGTAGACTGATACTGATTGGACATCGGAATAGTCGTCAATTATGTCCTCCAAATCAATCTCGGGAGAGATGACTTCTTCCTCCTCTGAGATTCTAGGAGCGATTTCGGAGCAAGCATCGAATTCGAAGCGACGACGTAGTTTGTCGACCGATTCTCTGTATGTCGAAGCAGAACATTGTCGGGGTGTATAATTCTCTTGAAATAGTGGCTGAGGAATATCGCTGAGGGTACATGCACAGCTTGATACGGATTGTCGGGTCGTTGAGACGCTTGGAAGGTTTGTGCTAGTGTCTGATACCACAGAGCATTCTATAGCACCTAGCCTGTCGTCGATTTCATTGAAGCGAAGTTCTAGACGATTCAGCTTTGTAAGAATGATCTTGAGAGCTTCTTGGTTGGCGTGCGGAGATGTCATGATGTTATCGCTGATGTGGTGCTGATTCAAGTTGAACTAGGTAATGGAGCTTCGCCTATGGGCCACGACCACGAGGAATGCCATTTCTTAACTTATTTGATGGAGCCGAAAAGACAGCATGACATAATATTCTTCAAAGGGTGTTCCCGCAGACATCGAGAAATGCGTTGATCGTTGATCTACCGCGCACAACAAAGAACCGCTTCCACATATGTCGTAGACTCGAAGATCCCCCAATGCCAAGAGACCAATAAAATCTTGAAGTGACGACACCACCAGGACTACTATTCCGAAACCCATCGGATTTTCAAAAGATGCACCCAAACCAGAGGTGCAAGAAACACTCACATGTTGCAAGGTTCTACATGGTGTCATGAGGGACGGGAGCGGAAGCTCGCTTGCTGCAAGTCACCTATCATGATCAAAGCTAGGGCAATCATCTCGCCTTGAGGGAGTCTTGTTGGTTAATGTCTCAGATCTAATCTCTTTCCATGTGGCTTAGCGTGCGAGCTCACCAGTCCCATGCAGTCACCACGAGACACCGGCCCTAGCCGATTGCGAGGTCCGATTCCAGGGCTGAGACCGACATCAAAGAATTGAATGCTGCCCATGTCGAACACGGAGTAGCATCAACAACTTGGGCATAGTAATGGTGGCATTTACACGAATCGTGCCCTAGTGCTCGTCTAGAGTTCGAGCGGTTGATAATGTGAGGCATTCCATGATTTCAATATGATGTCCTGTGTACTAAGTTTGTCCAGTATCTGCGGTACGTGGAATCGCAGGTAGAGGCAGACGAGAGTAAAGCTAATGATACTGTTGTCAGTTGATCTAAGCGAAGGCACCAGACCCTTTTCAAAGCTTGCGTGCAGCATGGTGTCACAGCCAATAATATGGATCCGGTGGGAGGCTATTCGTAAATCATGTCAGTCAATTTCACTGCTTCATCAAAAGGCTTGTCTGATGCTGGTATCCCTGTCCCTCCCTCAGCTCTTTCCTAGATTTCTTGCCATGATAACTTGCAGGAAACTCTACCGCTTGACTCTCAAGACTCGTGTCGTTGTCATTTATCGTCAATACAAGCAATCCCGTCTCTGAAAATCGAATGTCTTTGGCTACCTTCTGCAGCCTTACTAAGATCGAGGTTGTGCCCTGTATTACACATCTTCGATATAACTAGCATGAACAGCTCAAGACAACACCACTCTGTGGATGAGGAAACCTGCTGATTGAAGTCGCTTCGAGTCTACTAATCGCGACGAGGCCTTACTTTGCGAGTAAGCGCGACGAGAGGCATTGCTATATCAATCATACAGCTTTCCCGGCCATTGTCGAATCTTAAGTGTTGCCGGATAGTGCAGTCTTTCAGTAATATTGATTGTATTTTATCTTTGTTATGGGAGTCATCGACAACACGGGCAAGCTGTATAGTACATGCAACTTGGTCGGTCTTGGAAGCTGGATAGTTTTCGAGATTCTAGACGTTGTTCCTTGCCGAGGTTGCAACTAGCCGAAGCAGAATAGCTTCGCCTTTGATACTTTTGCAAGTAGTATTTCCATAAATGTTGGATATCAGGGAGAGCGCGGTTGACCAAGCCGATCTACCATTCAGACCACTATCACTGCCCGGTTATGTCAAGGTATTCTGAGAAGAGTATTCACCGTTGACAGCTGAAAAGGTTATATGCTTAGCCCATTCAAGTGGCCATCCAGGCTTGGATCGACCACGGTATTCGATCATCCAAGCTGCCGCTGCGATCAATTGGGTTCATTCTCATCATTATAGCAAGACCTCACACAACTGAATGCACGTGCATGCATGAAGGATCGACCGTCATTCAAAGACCTTGGTGGGACTCTACAATGCCTCTGCTCGTATCTCATGGCGATGAAATGATCTAGTGGTTCAATTAAGCGGTCCGGCCACTCTGTGTTGTATTCACACGACGTGCCTCGGTCTGAGGGCTGATTCATAGAATTTTCCAAAACTTGAAGATCACCATGATGCCAAGCACGGTGGACTACAATTAGTTTCGCGCATCCTCGTAATAGCTACTGTAAGAAAGATACGTTTCCTTCAATTGAGTTAGATTGAGTTCTGTATCTATAAGCGCACCACGGCAGAAGGCAAACGGGCGCGGTTAGTGCCATGGCAAAGACTTTGGGCTGGGCTGTGACGTCAATGAGCGCTTATTAAAAGCATATTTGGGAAAAGAAATCGCGATGGAACCATCATGCATGTGCACCGCCTCGAGAGGCTGGGTGACAAGACGCACAAAGACGCGGGGCGAGACTATCACGCGCACACGGAGAAACTGGGAAGTGGATGCGGCGCGAGCCTTGAAATCCATTGACATGGGAGACAGATTGGGCGAATACGGGGTAAACAACGACAGTGTGGGAGATGCTAGGATTTTCTTAGGCCTCATCGGTGACAACGACCGGACGAACCCCACAGATTAAGGTAACAACGGTGGCACCAAACCCCAGACAACATAGCTCAAGTGGGAGAAACTGGAGAGTCTGGAGAGAAATAGAGGGAGAAAAATCTTGGCTCGTCTATTACAAGTTAGTGCGAGCTCTCTCGTTTATTACCCCGCCATCTCCGCCGCCCGTTGCTCTCATTTTCTGGCGCGCCAATCCGGTGTAACCTCTCTCAAGCAAGGTACCGGTAGTCAACGTCGACATTGGGTGCCCTCGCCCGTTAGCAAGTCTTGGCCTCTCCGCATCTTGAGTGTTGTCTTTCCCGAACCGAGCACCGAGATGGAATGATTGATGGGGTTTACTTTGGATTGTTGCCGGATCGTCCCTGGCTGTTCGTCTTGACTCGAGCATCTTTCGACATGTGGCAGAAAGCGCTCCAGTTACAATTGAGCATCTTGTCTTGACAGAATCCACCGGGGGCCGTAACCATGCCACCAGAATACCTTCCCGCGTGGATCTACCCCAGGAACGCTCGGGAAACTGATGATGTCGGCAGTCTCGTTGCGACCTCATGTCCGTCGATGTCACGGCTTCAGGACCTATAAAGACGCGGGAAGCTCTCCTGTCGGAAGGCATCATGTAGCATTCTGAAGCAAGGCACCATCTTCCAGTCAAGTCCACCGGCCCGGAACACACCATGTTCTTCTCCAAGATCATCTCCGCCTCACTGGGGCTCTTCAGCCTCTTCGGCTCGGCTGCCGCCTACACCAACCCCATCCGCAACCCCGGCGGCGGTGATCCTCAGATCTCGTGGTTCGATGGATATTACTACTTCATCTCGACCGAGTGGACCAACCTCCAGCTCGCGCGTGCTACGACCATTGAAGGCTTGAAGACGGCCACGCCCAAGGTCATCTATTCCGACTCGAACCCGACGCGATGCTGCAGCGTCTGGGCTCCCGAGATCCACTACTTTGACGGTAGATGGTACCTCTACTACACTGCCGGGAACGACGGTAACCTGGACGGCCAGAGGATGCATGTCTTGCAGGGTAAGTTGTGATGCCATGAATTCAATAGAAGGAAGGGACGTATGCTTACACTCGAATCCAGGCGGCGCCTCTCCTTGGGATGACTGGTCCTACGCAGGCCGTGTCACCGACGACTGGTCCCTCGACGGCACCGTCGTCCGTTTCAACGACTGGGGCAACTACTTTGTCTATTCCTGCATGACTGGTGTCTCGCACCAGTCCGCCTGTGTCCGCAAGCTCAACGACGACTACATCTCCGCCTCGCCCAACATCACCATCATCTCCCAGCCCGACCAGCCGTGGGAGCAGAGCGAGGTCCCCGTCCAGGAGGGCTTCTACGGTCTCTACTTTGGCGGCAAGACGTACATCGCCTACTCGGCCAACTACTGCTGGACGCCCGACTACTGCGTCGCCCTGCTCGAGTGGGACGGCATCACCGACCCGTCCTCCCCCTCGGCGTGGACAAAGAGCAACGGGTGCCAGCTGACGACGGCCAACGGCAACTTTGGTACGGGCCACAACAGCTTCTTCCGCAGCCCCGACGAGACAGAGACTTACATCACCTTCCACGCCACGGCGAATGCCAACGGCGCGTGCGACGACAGCCGCTATGTCATGGTCCAGCCCATTACCGCCAACGCGGACGGCACGCCCAACTTTGGCGTCCCGCAAGCTTCCACTTACGAGTGGGCCGAGCCTAGCGCGTAGAAACGTTGCGAGCTGGAGGAGGGGGGAGGAAACACGAGCTAGGATGTAGCTGTTAGAAATTATGGGGCGGATTTTCCGGTTCGGCTGTATATATAAACCCGCCTACCTTGAGGTAGTACATGAATCAATGATTTGACGAGTAGAACATGGAGCTGCCCGAACTTGAAGCTATGACAAGATCATGCTCTCTCCAACTCTGATTACCAATGCGGCGAGTATTGCATTCCTCACCTATTTCGGGACGTGATGGTCTGTGTTGAAGCAGTGAAGCTCCCCCCCTCTCCCCCTCCATCTTTAAAGGAATAGCCCGGAACCAAGTGCGTCATCGTCCGTTCTTTCGCCCGAGTCCATGCGTCTGAAAAGCAGCCTCTTTGACAAGGAAACATCAATGTTTTAGTACAATGTTTTAGTGTGGAAAAGACCACATGGGGGACGGGTAGAATACTGGGCAAGCTGGGGTACCAAGACAGGGTGCGGCATGCCAGCCCCGGTCCAAAATGTATTTGACAATCCATCCATCCCCGGAGTGGCGGGCGGACGGGAAAAGCAGTCGGAGTTGGCTCAGCCCCAAACATCTTGAGCCGGAAAGTAGTCCATACCTTGGCTAACAGAACCTTTGAACGAAAAGTCGGGAAGACATGTGAGTTTACAAAGGTTAGAAAGGAAAAATCGGAACACAATAGAGGTGGACGGAGGCGGGTGACGGGTAGCCAGAAAAGCATATGATAATCATCGCAAGATTTACGTTTTGGTGACGGTTTCAAGCGGCGGGGAGCCGGGGCGGGAAGTACAGGAAACGGACTTGCGTTGCGCGTCTTTCGTTTGTGCGGTTGCAGGAATACCGGCCGCTGGTGCTTTTAGAGAGAGATGGAGAAAAGGCACCGGGAACTCTAACCTTGTCCTGCTACAGAGTGCGTAGAAGGACACAAAGACTGAAGCAGGACAGACAGAAGGGAGAGATCTCGCAGCTCAACGGCCGTCGGTTCAACGTTGACTATGTTGGGAAATCCTATCGCGAAAAGTTTCACACCTCACACCTCACACCTCTCTCTGTCGCGCTGCTCACTCTCGCTTGCTTACCCTACCTCCCTCATCTTTCTTCTCAAGGGGGAAAAAAGACTGGACGACTTACGCAATAAGCTCCCGCCCGCCACTTCCCGCCGTCATTCACCTACCTTATAGCTGGGAGGTTGCGTTCCGAACATGCCCAGCTCTCGCACAGGCCTTTCTAGAAATGCATCCGAATTCCCATACATCTTATCCTAGGTTTCTTTTTGTCTTCCTCTCTCTTTTTCTCTGCTTTCACCTCTTTTTCTTTTCTCCTCCGTTCGTGGGGAAGAGTAGACAGAACAAGCCGTTGCCAAGATACGACGTTTGGCAACTGGAGCCGTTTTTTGCATGATACAAACTCACTTACACGCCGTCCGGTCCATACAAAGCTATCCATTTCAGGGAATCGGTTACATCAGAGACAACTGACAACACACCCACCAACTTCTTCACTCAAGAAAGAATTAAACAGGTGTGGTCACATCCACGACTACTACCCATTACCACATAGTCCCAAGCTACTATGGGCCGCCATGTAACCATCTGGTCAGCCGCGTTCCTGGCCACGGGCGGCTTCCTCTTCGGCTTCGACTCGGGCATCATCACCTCCACAATCGCCCTCCAGACCTTCAAATCCTACTTCAACCCCTCCGACGCCGTCGCGGCCGGCATCGTCTCCTCCTTCCAGGGCGGCGCCATCCTCGGCACAATCATCAACATGATTTGCTCCGACTGGCTCGGCCGCCGCAACACCGTGTTCCTCGGCTCGCTCATCTCCATCATGGGCTCCGCGCTCCAGGCCGGGTCGGAAAATCTCGTCGCTCTCATTGTTGGGCGGTTCGTCGGCGGGACGGCCGTGGGCGTGCTGACGTCTACGATTCCCATGTACGCCTCGGAGCTCGCGCAGGCGAGACATCGTGGGAAACTGTCGGGGTTGTTGCAGTGGATGCTTAGTTGGGGGTTCCTGGTTGCGCAGTGGTTGGGGTATGGATGTTCGTTTGTAACGAATGACTTTTCATGTGAGGCCCCTCTAGTATCTCCCTTCTACACCTTTCCGAGCTCCCTGTTCCGTGGAGGCTTCATATCCAGAGTTGAAACTATTTGGTGTACCGCGAGGCAACACAACACTGACATACTACAACAGGGCGCTTCCCACTAGCATTCCAATGCATTCCCGGCATCATCATCGCAACAGGAATCTACTTCCTCGAAGAATCCCCCCGCTGGCTCGTCGAAAAGGGCCGCTACGCCGAAGCCCGTCGCAGCCTGGACAAGCTCCGCGTCGGCGTCGACGAAAAGGCCGTCGACGTGGAGTACAACGAGATCCGCCACGCCGTCCGCACCCAGTCCGCCCTCCGTGAGAACGGCAACCTCTGGAAGGCCATCATCACCAAACCCTCCTGGCGAAAACGCCTCCTGCTCGGCTGCGGCGTCCAGGCCTTCTCCCCGCTCTCGGGTATTAATGTAATCAACTACTTTGGCCCCCGCATCTACGAGCTCCTGGGCATCGGCACCCAGACCTCGCTCATGATTATCGGCATCAACGGCGCGCTGGGCATCATATACAACACCGTCGGCCTCTGGATGCTCGATCGCGTCGGCCGCGTAAGGCCCCTCATCGCCTCAGCCGTAGGCCTAGCCGCCGCCCTCCTCGTCAACGCCGTCCAATTCCAGTACCTGGACCGCTCCAACGCAGACCAACTACGCAGCATGGTCGCCATGAACTTTGTCTTTGGCTTCTTCTTCACGCCCTTGGGGATCATAAGCTGGGTCTACCCGGCCGAGATCTTCCCGCTCGAGATCCGCGCTCTCGGCAACGCGCTCACGACCTTCACCAACTGGACCATCAACCTCGTCCTCGTCTCCTTTTCGCCGCAGGCCCTCACGGCCGTGGGGTTCAAGTTCTTTTACGTCTTCTTCGTCTTCAACGTCGTCGCGGCGCTGTGTTACTACTTTTTCTATCCCGAGACGTCGGGTCGTACGCTCGAGCAGATGGACGAGCTGTTTGGCGATTATGTGCCCATGTCGGAGCAGAGCGCGCTGGGGACTGTCATCACCGGGTCCGACAGCACAAGAGGGAAAGGTGGCAAGTATGGCTCGTTTTCAGTTCACGAGCGCGTCTCCTCGGCTGCGGTGTAAAGCAGTTTCGAGAGCTGTCAAAAATGACAGTTGTTATGGTTTCGTCAGTCGTTCCTACATGGCAAGGGGTAATGCAATAAATAGAATGGGTTCGTAAATGGGTATAGACCACAGCTACATTTAGTCAGAACATTCGCTATTGTAATAAGCCTTTGAGACTAATCTCATTAGACAGTATGTTTCACTATATCTTTTTTTGATCAGAGATACATCTACTTCGTGTCTACTAAAATGAGGCCAAGATATTGTACTCATACGGACACAAGCACAAGTAAACGATTACAAAGTTTGCATTACTAGGGAGGTATTTAATAACAGCCATCAAGCATGAACTCGTCGCCATTGATACAATATGAATGTCAAGAATAACAAACTCGCCATGGAGTCATGACTAAAGCCACACCAAAGCGTACAGGGTTCATTTACAAAAGCATCGTGCTCTCATTCATACTCACTCCCATGAGCTGTGACGATGATGAGGGGCGCTCCCCAGCTGACGGGCAAGTCTTCATCGTCGATTTCCTCCTCGATTGTGCTTAATTCGCTCCTCGACGACGTCGAAGACGACGAATCAGTCGGAGGCTTGGTGTCCGACTCAAGCTCAAGCATCATCTCCTCACCAAACATCTGGACGGTTGTTCGATCCTTCGTGGCCATATCTTCCAGGGAGCCGGAAGGCGTAGGCCGTGTCGTCGGCAGGGCAGAATCGCTCGCCGCACTCTAGTCGGTCTTCTCCAACAGTGCCTCATCCTCGGGCTCCTCTTCGATGCTCCAATCCTTGAAGCCCTCACCCCGGACCCAGCTGATGCCCTTTCTCCAGCTGCCCTCCTTGACGGCCCTCGCGTCTCTTTCGTAGACAACACCAGTCAGCATCAAAGCCATGATAAAGACCCACACGTCTCCGCCTTTCATGGCCTTCCACCACCTCCTCTTCACGCCGACCTTCCACAGAGAGTCAACGCTCACACGGGCCGAATACAGGAAGACACCACGTCCGCTCTTGCGCTCAACCCACGCCCAGAGACCGGCGAGGAAGCCTCCAAAGAAGAACCTCTGAGTCGGCAGGAATGTGCGGGGGAACCACTGTTGGAAAAAGCAGATGCTGGCCCAGGCAGTGGAGATGGCGCCTGTCAAGAAGGTGCTCATACGCAACGACTTGGCGATGACACGCTGCAATGTTGTGACGGGAGCGTTGTACAGCGAGCGGAACCGCGGAACAAAGGTCATGACGGAGTAAATAACCAGGAAGAATTTGGTGAGGCCAGGGAAAGAACCCAGCCAGAAGTTGAGGTAAGTTCGTAGACAAGATGGGTCGGATGGATGAAGAGTAGCGCATGATAGCGAAGTGATGATGGGATGTGCTGATGAAGTCAAAGGCGCAACAGCACTGAGCTTTGGCGGCAGTGTTTCCTTGTTCGGGAAGAGAGTTGGTGATACAAAGGGTCTGCAGTTGTTAGAGAAGGCGATTTCGTGAAATGATTCAGGAAGACTCACGGCCAGTTTAGCTTTGCCATCTGGGCAAGGTTGTCGACAATTTCCATTGCCTTGGGCCACTTGAGGTGAGATGGGTAATCGTTTGGCCTGGGGTGAATGTATGCTGTTGAGTTTTTGAAAATGAAGTTTCCGTATGACTGGTCAGGGGTCAGCACTTTCCCAAGTACAAGGCTCGGCAGCATTCCTTACCTCTGGGAAGCAATCCCGGTCAAAGACAACAGCGTGAAGCAGCTGTCCAAAAGCAAAAGGCTGGATGAGCCAGCTACCCCACCACCAAGGTCTCTCCCTCTTGACCTTTCCGCCGTTCTTGAAGCCCCAAATCATGCCCTCCTCTTCACACAAGTTCCAGCCGAATTCGAGGGCTCTGAACAGGGTGTAAATTGCAATGGTGACGCGCAGCTGCTGGGCGGGATACACGCCCAGAAAAGCACCAGCGAGAGAGGCGCCAATGGCCGGAGCGAAGGGGGACGTCAAGGTCGCAGTTGTGCGCGGGTTGCGCTGGCGGAAGGGCGCCGCTGATGGGTCGAGAAGGTGCGCACGTAGGCGGTTGAGGAATCGGAAGAGGATGCGGTAGAGAAGGAGGATAGCCGAAAGGGAGAGGGAGAGTCGGAGGGTGGGCGACTTGTGGAGGGGTTGCTTTTTGGCATTGGGACTGCAAGTGCGCAAGGCACATACATCATCAGCATGCTGTCTTTCTCGCGTGTATGAATGATTGGAGCAGCAACTTACTCTGGCTTCCCGCCCAGGAACTTGGTCGAGATAAGAGCCCAGCCTTTCAACGCCATAGCTGTTCCCAAGAAGACGCGAAGCGAATGCCGCACGGCGCGGGCATTGTAATCGTCCACTGCTCTCCCGGCACCAGCCCCAGCACCAGCGGGAGCAGCGGCAGCAGCATTCCCTTGCCTTGTAGCCGCGGCCTTGTCACCATCGACGATGCGCTCGACGGCAGTAACGCTCGGCGCAGCCCTCTTAAGCAGGCGCGAGCGCGACAAGACGTACTTGTGCAGAGTGGCATACTCCTTCGCGGAAATTGTGTATCGCAGGGTGTTTCGGAGGATGGGATCGGTGATGCTGTTGCGCGAGGGCGGTGGTCGCGAGGAAGGGCCGCCTGCGGAGGGCCGGGGGCTCGATGTTTGCGCGGGACGGGAGGCTGCAAGAGGGCCTGGCCGCGACGACGAGGTCGCGGCAGAGGCCATTATCGCGAGATGGGATGGTGGTGGTGGGTGACTGCGATGAGGCGCCTGATGGGGGAGATGAGCAGCGCCAGCAGAGAATTGTGTGTGTTACTTAAATCGAGGCCTTGGAGACGGTGTAGCCGTTCTAGTATCTTGGTTGTGATAATACTGGATGTGCTTGCTTTTGTGTGTGAGTGAGGTGTGTTCCTCGGTGGTTGGTGGTTGGCAATGTGCTTGGTCCGAACTGGAGTAGCTCTTGGTTAGCACGTGCCAAAGCCGAAACCTTGGGTAGACGGCCAATCGTCCAAGTGCGTGTGCACGGTGATGGCTTCAATGACGAACGTACTGTAAGGTGGTCGAGGTATCAGAGATAAAGGGGAAGAGTTGCGCGGCGTGAGTCGTGGAAAGACGCAATTAAGTTAGAACAGCAGCTGTTGAAGGTGAGGCGAGAAAAAAAAAAAAGCAACAAGAAGTTAAAATGGTGTAGAGCGTAGAAAGGCAGAAAAGCAATGGTTGTTGCCGCGCGTGGTTGTGGAAGGAATGCAGAAACGCACACTGGACGGACTGGACGGAGCAACCTGGGAACCCCTCGAGCCAAACACCCAAGACTCCGTCCCGGGGGGCCGTCAGAGTGTCACGGGAAACATTTCCTTGGGCGGCCGAAAGCATACAACAAGCACATGCCTCGGCTCTCAGGCCCAACCTGGAATTATTGACCACCACCTAATGATCCATGGACCATCCCACTCATCCCTCCAGTTACCTACCTTAGTACTTCAGGACAAGGTGCCTGCCTACCTTTCCGGGGTCCAGTATCCGTAGGGGCAGAAACAAACGAAAACGGGTGCTTCCCATAGGCCCATGCAACGCAGCTAATTCCCTAGGCGTCCAAGGCGTCCCCCCCGCAGCAGGGGACTCCCCCACACTCGTCACTTGCAGACAATCCAAGTTTAATGACTACTTCATGCATCATCCACACTGACAAACTTACTGTACATTACTCCCTATTTACACGTGTACCATAGCACAAGTCGCGTCTTGATTTTCTTCTTGTTGACTTTTTTTTTTTCATGTTGACTATTGTTAATGACGTTGCATCAGCCAAATAAGTGTCTTCTTGTGTCGCGTTTGTTGCCATAACTCACCTCGAGCTCATCCTAGTTTAACCGAGGCACGTGAGGTGGACATCAACCTCCTCCTCACTTACATCTCACAGATAGGTAGGCTCACTGAGTCTCGTTATGAGCCTCTCATCTTCAAGTCGCACTTCATCTCTGTCAATCTTCAATGAGTACCATTTTCGCAATGCACGCATTCACGGCCTCGCAAGCCATTCCGTTGCTAAAAACACACGTCTCATGCCCTGCCACTATCCCCGTCCTTGCCTTTGCTTCCTCGGCAGACCAGAGCAGCCTTTCTCATCTCACTCATCCTGGGTATCCTTCATCCCCACAACCGACAGCCATATCCTGGCTTGAAATTTTGTCCCTCCGTCGCCGTATTTTTTTTGTTCCCCTCATATCGTCATATGCCATCGTCATTCGTGGCCGCCCAGGTAGATTGAGGATATCTTTCCTCCTTGACTCAGGGTACCCCGAGAATCTTTGCCGAATCCCTTGTCTATCCTCACCCAAACGCCCTTCCCTTTCTGTCAAGCGTCCAATAAAGAATCGGCCGGCATCAGAAAGGATTGAGCATCCACCAAGGACAGTCCTCGTCAGATTGTTTGCACGCGCATACAAAGAAAACTGGCGCAGTAAACGCCCATTACCAGCCAAAAAAAAAAAAAGGCGCTGAGCGATACCGCCCGCGCGCTTCCCAAAGCTTTTATGTTCTGGCTCCATTGCCAAAAAAAAAAAGAGAAAACTGCCAACACCATATGCAATGCCGAAACCTTCGCCCTGAACCTGAGAAAAGGAATTGCTGCCGCTTTTTGTACTCCATTATGCAAATGCGATTGCAGCCCATTGCGGGTCATCCACTGTTGGTTGTTTTTAGTTCCCGTGTCGTAACATCGTAATCCTAGCTGCGCGATTGCACCGTCTCAAGGATAGGCCGCTCGGCTGGTAGCCTCCACATGGTTGGTGCCGTTTTGCTGCTGTGGCGCCATCAACGGTGCCCACTGCCGGCCGAGAGACGGCGCGTCGCCGTTAACGTACGAGACCACATCCTCGCGCCAGCCAAGGGCGTGCCACTCCTCGTTCTGACGGGAATCGGCAGTCTGCAGGCTATACAAGATGGACTCGGCATACGGAACTGCACCAGATCTGACCGCCTCGGCCACTCTCGAGCGTCTATTCTCCCGCTCAGAAACAACGGCCCGCATGATGTGGTGCCGAGCCTCGACGTTCGCCCATCCATTGACATTACCATAGCCACTGGACTCGAGGGCTGGCTTCAAGTACGCAAACGGGAGGTTAATGAGAATAGTTGAGAGCGTCGACCGGATGCTATTTTGCTGAGAGGACTGCGAGGTCGAATCCGAACCGTTTGATGTGCTGTCGGGGCACAAAGCGAGGTCACCGAACTGGATGTGCATGGGGCGAGGGCGACGATCTTGGCCTGCTGTTCCGCAAGCAATAGTGGGTGTTCCTTCCCGGGGCGGGAGCGATGTCGAGGCAATGGGAAGTCGGGCAAAGCGCTCGGGATCGGCGACAGACGTGTCTAGGGTGAAGTCGGGAGGGAAGTTGTTGATGATGAACGAGATAATGCCGTTCATCAGAACGTGGACAGGCTCGCCATAGACGAACTGGCTGTGTCTGTCAGCTGAAGCGCGACTGGGCAGATCACCGAGAGCGAAGCCAAGAGCACGCTCAATCGTCGACCAGCTAAGGGAATGAGACGCTATCTCCAGGCCACGGAAGACAATAGGCTGCCACGCCAGGATATGGCCAGCGGCAGCATAGCCAAGGGCAAAGTCGAAGCGGTCATCGGCATTGCCGGCCATGGTGAAGTTGCCATTGGAGGCCGGCTCTGGCATTTCCAACAGCGGGAAGGCGTACAGGTGCTGGACGGCCATCCAGAAGGCATCGGATCGGAGGTACTTGTCATCGGACTGCAGAAGGATGGTGCGGTTAGCGCCGGGCGAGCTGGATTCGACGTTATCGGCCTCTAGAACGTTGCGGACGGCTTGGCTTCTGGCAAGAACGAGGCGGTGACCTGGGAGGCGAACGGGAGGAGCGCGGTCGTCGAGGTAGCGAAGCTCCAGGGTGCAGTCGGCAAAGGCAGGGTCTCTAAACTGTGATCGCAGGTAGGCGGCCATGTCGTCCAGTCCCTGATGCTCGTGGCCCGGGTGCATCATATGCGGGGGCGGGATGGGCCCAGGCATCATTCGCTGGGGCGGTACACCGCAAGCTCCGGCCGGAGGAGGGTGAGGGCGAGCGTCATCGACATGTGCTGTACCGTTGGGGACGCCTGGCGCGGGGTAGTGATTGTAGGCACCAGTGTCATCCGCATGGGCCGAAGAGTGCGACCCCTGGAAACTATGAGGAGTCGAAGGTCCGTAGCCACCGTTGAGGTGAGGAGGGTACTGCTCCATGCCTCCATAGCCTGGAACAGGTCGACCGAAACCATCTACACCTGTACCAGGAACAAACTCGGTGCCGTAGGGCATCTGGCGGTGAAAACCGTTGGCAGCACCGCTGAAGGATCGTCCGTCGGGGAGAGGCATGCCGGGAGGGGGCATGAAGCCTCCAGAGTGAGGAGGCGCCGGAGAAGACGAGTTGGACGCGAAGCCTCCAAACTGAAGGCTTCCGTTGCTGGGACGCGGGCCATGCATGTGTGGAGGGCCGTTGTGAACAGATCGGGGGCCCCGGTGAGAGGTACCATTGATGACGACGGGAGAAGGGCGCGAGCCATTGTGACCATTGGGTGGCATGTTGTAACGCGTCGGAGGAATAACGGGAGGGGGTCTGAATGTCGACGGATGCTGCTGGGGAGCATTGTCTGTAGCATGGTGATTAGGACTTTGCGGCATGACGATATCATAATATTGAAGTTTCTTACCCTTCTTCGCAACTCGAACCACCGCGGGCGGAGAGGCGATGTGATTACTGCCTGTAGCGTGTGAGATGGGGTGCCCGGAGCTGCCAGTGCCAAGGGCGGACATACCTCGAACAGGCTCTTCAGCAGAGCGGGGGAGGTCTTGGTCGGCGGCGGTCTTGTCGGTCGATTCGGACTCTTCGGTCGTGGACGGGGTGGGGATGGCGGCGGAAGACTCCTGGGAGTCGGTAGCTAGTAGAAAAGAGTGAGTGGGATGTTCTCCGAGTGCGTTGAAGCCTGGCAAAAATTCCTGCGTACCTTCGCGATCCTTTGTGTCATCGACTTCCGCATCGGCAGGCGAAGGCGTTTCCTCAGCACCATTGCTGGCAGCAACGGGCTCTCCCTTGTCGTTTTCGTCTGTGGCAATCTCAATCTCGGTGGTCTCGGGCGTGTTGGGGGCGGAGTCGACGTCGTGCTGGATTTTCAAGGAAGATCCGTTCGTGATGGCGGGTCGAGGAAGGGTCGCAATAGTGGCGGCTTGGGCAGCAGCGGCGGCCTGCTTTGCAGCAGCATTGGCCTTGACGCGACGGTCCATGGGGAGAGGAATGACAGGAACCACACGCCTTGCAGCGCTGGATCTTCCATGGGCGACACCGGCACCGTTCCTCGCCTTCGGATTGCCGTTGGGAGCCATGGTGGACGGGGCTAGGCGGGAGGGTTTGTGTGGTGGTGATTGTGAGAGGGTGCTGTTGAGCGCACAGCACAAAGAGAAGCGGTCTTTGACTTGGCGGGACGGGCCCCAAGATTGAGAGTGGATGGGCTGCTGTGTGTGCCGGGGCCACACAAGGAATAGGAGCCGGGGGTGGTTCGCGGTAGACGGTAGGCGGTAGCAGCTGTGGTCGGTTCGGCGATAGCGGCAGTATTTTAGAGGCGCAGACAGACCCAGGGCAGTTTCTTCTCAGAGTGGGCCACACTACTCCGAGGAGAAAGTGGATATCTCTGAGGGAAGAAGACAGGCGGTCGAGCTGGATGGAAGAATCGCAAATTGTAAGTCGTGTGGTGTGGCCTTGGATGGGGGGCAAGGTAACTTTCAAACAGAGCTAGTGACTCTTTTCGTGTAGGGTGAGAGGAGCCTCTGTTGGGTAGGGGCTGCGCATGATAGAGGGGATATGCGGGTGCTGATGCGTGCCACCAAAGTCTTCAGACGGCGAAAGCAGGAGGAAGCAGGAACTAAAATAGCGAGAGGCAAAGAGGGAAAAGAAGGGAAGTGGGAGGGAGTTATGTCAGAGCGAGGCACAACAGAATAGCGAGCAGCTTCAGGCGGTGCTGCGTGATGAGGTAAGGCAAGGTTAAGTAAGGTATCCGTACGGACGGATGAGGAGAGGGGAGACGTGAGAGAGTGGAGTGGAGGGTCCCCCGAGCGTGGTGAAAGAGGCGTGACTATGGGATGTCAAGCAGAAGAAAGTGGATGAAGGGGAGGAGAAAAGGATCAAGGGGTAGAAAGAAGAAGAAGAAGAGGAAGAAGCAGACGACAAGAAGACAAAAAGACGGGCCGTTTGAGTCTTGACGTCCTTGGCCCTTTGGATGACGGGGTGTTGACTGTTGGGTCACAGGTCACTTAGGTGTTGGTGGTGGAGGTGGAGGTGGAAAATAAAACGTCCAAGAGCCAGCGATTAATAAGACGGGAAGAAGGAAGGTGCGAGCAAGAGCAAGCTTCCGTCCCTGCCTTGCTTGACCGTTTCTGTTTAAGGTCTTGGGATATTGGTCACGTAGAATTGGAAGTCACCGAGTCCGTACCTTCCTATGCGCAGATACCTAGATAGGCATCCAACCAGGCCAGGAAAGAACTGCAGCTGGAGTAGGTGCTTCCTGCTCCTATCCGGCGAGATGTTACTGCTCTGAGCCCAGTAACGATAGTACACCGTAAGGACTCACCCTCAGATCGTGGGCCGGTGCCTGGGTTAGGAAAGGAAAAAAAAAATAAAAAGAGACCGAAAAATAAAAAAAAAATAAAAAAAATCCGATGATGACAAAAACCGGGGCTGCGTCACAAAATTTTACCCCCGCAAGAACCTGAGAGAAGAGAAAAAAAAAAAAAGGCGGTTCGATCTTCCCGGTACGTACTCCGAGCTTGGAGCTTCCCATCCTCGATCTGATTGGCTCTCCGGAGAGCTACAGCCACGGCCCACTCTAAAAGCACGTACCGACCGATTGGAAGGTGCTCCGTACCTCACCTTAGCAGTCACCTAAAGAGGTGAAGAGGAAGCTCAGCTCGGGCCAATTCACATTGAATTCTGGAGGGACCCTGGATCGAGTTCGAAGACTTGAAAGACGAGCCTCAATTATCCGTTCCCTTTCACCTGTTAATGCATAAACAATGTGCGTGGGAATAGGTCTTGTTGCATTGAGCAAAGAAGCCAAGGGATGCAGGAAGCCGTCCCCCTTGAAGGAGTCATTGATATGGCAAGATCCGTTTGTTGCTTTGTTTGCATCCTCATCTCTTCCGCCCATGCCCTGACAAACAAATCATCATCACTTCTCCTTAGCTCCGGGTCTTTGACAGTTGGTGCGCTGCAAGTCACACCACAATCTGACAAAAGACTCAACGCCATCCCTACCTTAGCGGCTGCACCTCTGAGGCTCTGACCGGCCGACCAACCGAGCTCCTTTTGCGGTCTGTGGTGGCCACAAAAATAGGTTCTCAACATCCCAAGCCACCAGGGCGGCCGGTACACTACCGTTGAAGCTACCTCATCTTTGGGCGCACCTCCAGCAACCGTCCCATTGTACCTAGCTAGGTGCTTACCTTAATCGAGGTGCGATTGAGGATTATGTCAGCAATGCTTTACCAACGACGTCAGACCACCGACTGCTTTGTCCGAGACACTGGACCACTTAAATTCAGACCCCTCCATCCGCTGCTGGGATCCTACTCATCTGACAAGAGACCGGTCCAGGTCCCGTCCGATTTATGATCCAATCCCAGACTACCGGTCTGGCGCATCTGCATCCGGAGCCGGTGTGGGGCCGCACTTTTCAAGTGGAGCCCGGACTTGGATCCGATACTTCTTGCAATCCTCACAGTTCACAATCGGCCTTTCCAATTGAATTCCATCGCCCCGAAGCCATTCCCTCTAGTCATTAGCACTTTCTACAGAGAATCTCAGGTACACACACTTACCTAGTATCGACTATTTGGTTCAGAATCTTGACATGATTGAACTGGCAACATGATGTGGGAATAGGAGAAACGCCTAGTGCCTTAAGAAATCAATGGAGATTCTATTGATCAAGTAATCAGAAACAAGTGGTCTTGAAGTCGGAGTCTTCAGATACGGACGGAATGCAGTCATCTAGGTACGCGATTCCCGGCTATCCGACAATACCCATGGTTCCTTGTCCGAATAGTTAGGATACCTCAAAAGTCATCTCCGATGGTTCGTCCACAATCACTCAACGCCATCCTCGTTAACATGCCGCTATCTGGATGGTGGCCTTGGCTATCAAGGCCGGATGGAGGAGCAGAGTCCGCAGCATCCCCAATCGGACCCAAAACCGCCGATGAAGAATCGGAGAAATTTCACAGGGGGTTCTTTCGCTACAAACAGTATCTCGAACCACTAGAATCAGGAGAATGCAAACGAATGGAGCGTGATCCTGCCCAGAAGCCGGAGTTATGAGATTTGACACCTCGATATACTAAAGCCGGGTGAACGCAATCGAGGAGAGCGTGGTTATATCCAGAAGCTATAGCTATACCATTCAAAAGTTTCCATTTAACTCGTGACGGACCCCATATCTCATGCCCCGACTGGGAACCACTGATTAAAAGCCCCCAAAGGATCCCATTTCTTCTTCAGCTCTCTCAACCTCGTCAAACTCGACCCATACACTGCCTCAGGCGTCTCATCGCCATGCGCAAAGTTAATATACGTCGGGTTAGCCACCGCACTCGGCGAATAGCTCCAAATATCCCTAACCTTGCTCGCAAACGCCTCGGCCTCGCCGTCGAGCGAAGCATCAGTATACCACGGAATCACAATCGCCTGAGCAAACGCATCCCTCCTTAACGCCTCCTGCAGCGCCGCAGACCCCTTGGGTACAGACTGCGCCTTGGTCAGGTTATACCGCTCAATCAAGACGGCAGAGTTGGGCCCCTTGGCCTGGAACTTGGTGTACAAGTCCCAGATCGCTGGCCACGTCGCGGGCTTCATGTGGTTAATGGTCGTGCTGTACGCCGGCTTGCGCTCCTCGCGCGCGCAAAAGTTGTCGTTGCCCGCGTTCCAGCCTTCGTACCCGGCCACGCTGCTGCTATTCGAGATCGGGCCAAGCTTATACAGCGGCGCGAAAGCCGCTCGCCCAGTCGCGTCGTTGCCTTGGCGCAGGAACCCGGTGACGAGGACGGCGGGGGCGTTGGATGGTGGTCCCGAGTTGGTGAGGACGAGGTAGACGACCTGCTCCGGTTTCAGGGGCAGGTCTTGGATGGCTTGTGCAACTTGCGGAAGCTTGTCCGGCGAAAAGAAGAGGTTCATGAGCCAGGCGTTGCGGCCTTCGGCCGGCATGGGTCGCGCCTTGACCGTCGCCGAGATAACAATGCCAAAGTTGGGTCCGGCGCCGCGGAGGGCCCAGAAGAGGTCTGGGTTGGAGGTCGGCGAGGCCGTGAGGATCTCTCCGCTGGCGACTGCAACGCGCATGGAGAGCACATTGTCAACGCCAAAGCCAACTTCTCCCATTTGATTCCCTGTCGTGTTGTTAGTTCAAGGTCTGGCCTAGATTGTCAGTGTCTTCCACTTACCGTAACCGCCTCCTAGGATGGCACCAAGGGCACCGACACAGTTGCAGTTGCCCGTCTGGACCAATACACCAGCAGCATTAGCTGCTTTGATTGTGTCGCCAATGATAGCTCCGCCTCCGATAGTGGCTTCCGTCTTCGTCTTGCTAAAAGTGACGGCATTCAGCCCAGCCAAGTTGATGATGACCCCGTTATTGCCAAGGTTAAATGTCTTGCCCCAACCGTTACCACCGTTCTGGGCTGTGAAGGGTATCTTGCGGCTTGCACAGTATTTGACCTGGTACAAAGGTCAGGGAACATAGCTCATGATGCGGCTTTTGGTAGGACAACTCACGATGGCGCCGACGTCTTTCTCCGTCGTCACATTCACCACGATGGACGGGATGGGAGCATGGTATGTACTCCATCTCGCACGGAGGTCAACAGCTACTGATGACGATGCTGCTACAAGGGTCTTCAAGTCCTCTGCGACGGATGGGACTCTTACGGTGAGGGCGGAAGCCGCCGTCACGAGCAGCGATAGAGAAGAGAGGAGCCGCATCGTAATTACTTGATGAATGGAGAATGCCGAAGGTGGCAGGAGTGCAGCACATCAGTCTTTGACAGCAGACGACATGTTCTTATTTGTGTCATCTTAGTGGTGCCATCGACGCCGTCTTACATGCAGCCTATATCCAGGGACCTGGCTCGTAAAGTGATCAGCGAGTCATGGAATCCGCCAAGGTTGGAATCGACAACCTGTATATCGCGTAGGATGCAGTTGTCAGCGGGGTATAATCAGCACCAAAAAACATCGTCCCCCTGGGAGGTGTAATTTGGAACCAACGGAGAAAACATCCAGAATGCTGTGGTTCCCTGCCCAGCCCCCAAGAACCAGCCGCGTATTTTACACAAGGGCGGCAGAGCTGCAGTGAGGGCCAACTATACGTTACATCGCCCATAGACTTTGAGGTCGCTTCTGCGCTGGCTCAACTTCCTATCCTGGAGCTGATGTCCTATCCCTGTAGTCAACCATCCGGAGGCCCGAATTCCAGCGAATGGGATATTCTGGAAGGATTTCGTGCCGATTGACTATTGGAACCCTTATGCCGGCGCTGCAACAATGCCACGATGGCTTCCAAGTTCCACGATATCCTTGTGAGACGGATGAGTCCCGGCGATCGGAGGCCGACCGTAAAATCCCAGGTTTGCGCTGAATAAGCTATTAGGGACCGTGGTATGATCGTAGGGAGAGACAGGCACCGGGCGACGGACGGAGGTGGTGTGGAATGAAAGGCCCGGCCCGGAAGTGTTCGGAAACTCGATAGGTACTTTCATGTTGTAATCTTTCAATTAGAGAGTATCTACAATGATTTTGTTGTACAATGTGGCCTGGCTAGGCTGTGCTATATGCCGGCACGCAAACTTTATCCGTACGTGGGAAATGAGGCTTTTACAAGAAATTGATGCCGACGCCGACCTGTAGTCCCTTGGTACCCTGCTCGCCGCGTCTCAGCACCAACGGGAGACTGAAGTTGAGCTCGAAACGAGCAACGGGATGAGCGTAGACCAGACCCACACCAGCGGCTGTTGATGGCAGGCCAGTCGTTAGGTCATTCAACGCTCTCCATGCGCTGCCTGCGACACTTCTAGCGTCGAGACCCTCGCTAGCTGAAGCACCAGTCTTGCCCTTGTTCTTCATCGCGACCAATCTACCACCGTTGGCAAATACTTGGAAGCGAAGGGAGGACTCGGGGCCCTTGTAAGGCAGAGGGAACAGCATGTTCACGCTGCCAGCTGCGAAGAGACGTCGCCTCCGACCGAGTCCGATCCGTCGTGGGGTCCAAGACCTCCGTAGTGGAACCCGCGGACGTCGGTGGGCCCACCGAGCTGGAATCTGTCGTTGATGCGGCTCGGCTGAGCCTTTCCCTCGGAGGAAAAGCCTAGGGGAAGCGGGTATAGCACGCCGAACCTCAAGCCTCCACCAATCGAGATACCAGATGGTCCTTCCACACCAGGAACGGGGACGGGCAGCGCACCGCCTACCTCCCATTCACTCTTGGAGAAGGCGACGTCACCGCCTAGGGGGCCGAGACCAGCCAGCTCCCAAACCGACTTCAGTACGTATCCGCTTTGCGGAAGCTGCGGGTTATCTCTCTCATCTCTCTGATATGTATGCTTGATGGAGCTCTTCACGGAATCTCCGGCATCGGCACGGACGGTGGGACTGGCACTGTCACGGAGACCGGTAACTTGACGCCAGATGCCGGAATATTCGACGGTGTGCATGTCCTTGAGGCCAGAAAGCCACGAATAGCGCAAGTTTCCTCCCTTCAGAACCTCCTCGTGGGCTGCCCATGACTTATCAGTGGCGGAAGCAAGGCCCTCGAGTGCGATCCTCGTGTCGGGGTTGCTTTGGACAGGTGCGCTCAAGGTCGCACTGTATGCGGAACGAGTTCTTGTGCCGGCACTGGCATTGACAGTGAGCTGCTCGGCACCGCCAAAGATGTTGCGCCAGAGCAAAGAGGTATAAGCGGAGCCCTCGCTGTTTCCGACATCAGTTCCGGCGTTAAACTTGTAGCGGGAGAGCTCCTTGACGACCACATCGACATCGACGTCGGTGGGGGTGGACGAGGCATCGGTGTTGTTGGCGTTGCTAAGGTGGACCTTGACATCGGGGTGGAAGATGCCTAGGAGTGAGTGTTAGACCATGGTGTCTCTTCAAAGCCCGATGCTGGTCATACCAAGCCTCTCCAGCTTCCCTCTGGCGTCGCCCAATCGCGCCGCTACTTCGCCAAGTGTAGAAGAGCTGTTGACATCCTCGGTCAGGAGCGGGGTGAAGATGGGGTCGAGGAAGCCTCTTCGGGTGTTGGTAGCGCCGTGGACCTGCAAGCGGTTGATGGTCATGGGCTGCGAGTTTTGATCGGAGAGCTACTGGGCGCATTAGCAAGGTCGAGAACCGTTGAGCGGGAAGAAGGGTCAGAGCGTGCCAATTGTTGCAGCCTTCTAATCTTGGCCTCTTCCTGGAGCTTCTCGAATTCGGCCGAGGATTCTGCCTCCTTGCGCAAGGCATCGGGTCCGGCCTGGAGCTTGCCAATCGGGTTGGAAGCCTAAGAAAAACGCGGGTTCCATTAGCTTTCGTTGGATGGCTTAGAGAGGATTGAGAGAGGGGGGGGCTATACAGAGCTTCCGCTCGCACTGGTCTTGGAAGCCATTGGAGCCTTGGTGGGTGTTGTGACAGACGGGAGCTTGTGAGTGAGTGTACAAAACAAAAATCACACGAGTCCGGAGAGCTTCGGTTGAATTTCGAGATGCTGCACGGGCGCAAGGGAACGGATCGGGACGAGGTCACTCTCGGTGGGGGCTGCTGGGGGCCTGGGAGAGGAAGCTCCAGCCACATTCTGGAAGCTCTATCCTCTGCAGTACACAGTACGTATTCATCAGTCTCCAGCCACATCTCAGTATAATGGAAATTGGTGGAAATTCTGTGGCGTAGAGTGCTGTATGTGGCTGGTCACGATCCACTGTCCTGACCAGTGACATAATTCTGTGGCGCAACTTCGGCGTGGACTCACCGGACACCGGAGATACGTATCTTTTTCCGTCTCTGTGTCTTTGCGTTTGGACGCACCCCGAGGGCCCCCTCAAGCGCCCCCAAAAGCACCTTGAGTGGACAACGCACTGGCGGCACTTGTCACAGCCTCGCCGCATTCCATCTCCGTTACCCATTCGCTCGTCCTATATCAACAACAGCCCCAACACCGTTCCAACCAACAGTCGAAAGAGAGCACCTCAGTGCATCTGCATCCAACTGCGTGTATTCAGTCGTTTCGATTTCCATCTTCTGTACATTACCCATATCATTCTCTTCGCTCTCTCGCGACCGGCCATCCGCCACCATTCACTGATCGTGCTCCCCATTACGTCGTTCGCCGCCCACCGTCGATCCCGATACCACAGCATTTCGTCGGCAATCCTCAGCAACCATGGCTGCCAGTAGAGCCGCACAGAAGAGGGTAAGATGTACTGATATATCCACTTCCATGAGACTCATTCGACTAACTCCTACACAGTTGACTCGCGAGTACAAGACTATCGCCGAGAACCCTCCACCATACATCGAGGCACACCCCTCTGAATCCAATATTCTCGAGTACGTTGTCGTCCATCGCATCCATGTCAGATATCCATGTTAACAGGTAAACAGATGGCACTATATCATCACCGGTCCCGAAAACACACCGTATCATGGCGGCCAGTACTGGGGAACTCTGGTCTTCCCCCCGAATTACCCTTTCGCGCCCCCGGCTATCCGAATGCACACTCCTTCCGGTCGCTTTCAGCCATCTACGCGCCTCTGCCTGTCCATCTCCGACTTTCATCCTAAATCCTTCAACCCTGCCTGGGAGGTGTCCACCATTCTGATAGGCTTGCTTTCCTTCATGACCAGCGAGGAAATGACGACCGGTTCCGTATCCAGCACAGAAGTCGAAAGAAAGATGCTGGCAGCACGGACAAAGTGGTGGAACTCGACGGGTGGAGGATCTCACGCAAAGTCCAATGTGGCAACAAAGGGCAACGTCAAGGCTGGTGACGGCGGCGCAAAGTTCCGATCCGAGTGGCCCGACGCCGACAAGGCCAACTGGGAGTGGATGAAGGAGACCAAGATCGACCTGGCGACAGGTAGCAGGACGGGAGCAGCAGCAGGGGCCTCTTGCGGGCCCCAACTTGGCATCGGGAATGGCAGTGGCCACCAAGCTCAGGCTGTCGTCGATGCTGTTGTGCAACAACGAGATGCCGGACGTGGTTGGCTGAACCAGAACAAGCTGCTTGTCGCCGGCGGTGTCGTATTCTTCTACGTACTGCTTGCGAGAGTCTTGGGTGCGAGCGACAATTAAAGCGGCTTCAGAGGCGTACGATTTCTGGTTGGATAGTGCCGTTGCGTCTCGAGAAGCGAGTCAGACTGTGTGCAAGGGACGATGGGGCTAAGCATGGCGTTATGTTTTGGGCTTTCTGATGATGGACCAGAGTGATATACAGCACGACAGTCTTACTAATAGATGGGACTTGGAACGGCCGATTATAGGTTGGCAAAACCTGAATGACCAATGTACTCTAGATTCCGCCAAAGAATGGGCTTTTGGAAGCAATAGTCGAATAAACCTTCGCTTCTAGTAACTCGCCATGGCTCATGGAATATAGCGAGCTTCGGCCAAGCCATTGTGGGGGGACATTACTCCGACGGCAGGACATTGGTCGAGAGCCTCTTTCAAATTATTTCATGCCAAATACTTGCAGAGATGGCATTCGCTGACTATCGCACGAGGGAACGCCGCTTAATAAGAGTTCGGCCAAAAGCTGATCACATTGCAGCTGCAGTTGAAAAGTTTCCACGTTGTATTGAGCAGATGGAGTGTTCCTCGAAACATGGCTTCAAAACTCAAGGTTGCTGTCCAAGTGGTCTTCTCGACGATCACTTCATTCCGTGCGTGTAGATTCGTAAGCAGCCCTTGGCTCGTCACAAGTGGACACGCGGTGCCCAGCCAAAGCCAGCAAGTCGGGTCGCCGCACCGGAAAGTGGACGGCGAGGAGTAGGAGGGCACACAACGGATGAGCCGACGGATAGGTATCATCTGAAGGAAACATCAGACTCGACACATGGAGCGCCGACCGGCGACGATCACGATGGGGGCACCCAGCTCAGAGCCTCAGACAAGAGAGCTTCGGCCGTTCGGTGGGCTTGGCAGAAAAGCAGACGTGTACAAGAGAGACTAGCTAGAGGCGTGGAGGCTGGAGTGTGCCAATACCTGCTTCATTGGTAAACCGAAACGTGTAACGCCGGCATGAAGTCATGGTGGAGGAGGGCCAAGCTCAGAGACCAGACAAACTAGTCGATGTAATTCAGACGAAATGTGTAGTACGACAGTACGGGGAGTTGGGTATGGGCTGATGAGAGTTTGTCACCCGCCGATCGTTGTTGTAGTCGTCGTCAACCCTTCCCGTCAAATCATCAGGATTGTAACCTTCTTGGCAGGTTGGAATATTACCGTGGTGATATTGACTTAGATTCTGTAGTCGTATGTGCAAAGCACTTGTGCAGCTTTTGTGAATGTCGACTCTGTGATTGGGACGTCGAGATGTATCAAACCCGGCGTATCGTTGCATCGCCATCCGTGCGCCGGGTCAAAAAAAGAAAAGAGTCGAAGTTGTCGAAGATCCAAACGTCTTAAATTGTGTTGGCTTGAGGCACTCGGACCGGGGGTCTGTAACAAGGTGGTGGTGCTGCGTTCATGCGTTGAGTCAAGAACCTTTTTTTTGCGACCCATACGGAGTGGACTAGCTGCGTCTTAGTATAGTCGCTTATGAGCTTCGCTGCCATGCTGGAAAAGTTTGTTTTTCCTTCTCTGTAGTCTGCTACTTTTCATCTCAACTTGTTCCGAAAGAAAGAAACGGTCTGAAGTCTTTGATGCAATAAGACTTGGAGGATGTTGATCCGGCCGACTGGCGCGCGCGCGGTTGTGATGCGATGAAGACTGGAGCGAGTCGAGATCGACAGAGTTTACCTAAGCCGACGTCGGCATTCCTCACTACGGGTAATAATATCATGGTAGAGCTTTTTCAAAGACACTGGCCGTTTGTATGTCATTGCTCAAGGGGTAATTGAATTAAGATTCCCTCCACATCAGCCCCATGGACCGGACGCTAGGAGCCTTATGCAGTCTGCCTTCGTTCCGCAACGTCTCCCGATGCAAGGGGCAACTTTGTAGGCGTAAGGCACGATGGAAAGCGTGGAGAATCTCAAGACGTCGAAGAACGACAGGCAAGGGCTTATCTCGCGCGCGCGAGAACGTCGATCAAACCGTCGCATGCCGCATTCCAACCCCAGACCAAGTCACAGGCCCTTATCCCACCGTACCCAAAGAGCCCCAATCCCTACAAGGCGCAAGACGCAGCTGTGTCATGCCAAATATTCTAGACGAATCCCATCCTGTTGCGCGTGGGACTCTCTGCCTCGACGACGAATTAGTCTCGCCCTAGCTCCCCGGCCCGCACCACCCAACTGCCCCATCAGGCGATCCAGACATTCTTCAACTGCCGAAAGCAGACACATCAAAGACCATGGGACTTTTCAAGGTTCATTATCCTAGCTCCCGGTCTCGCGGCGACGAACGTTTGTCAGGTGGAAACATGACACGCCCGTGCTTGGGAGAAAGGGGAACTTGGGCGAACATGGGAGAGGCCTCTTCCGCCCCGGCGGGCGGGATGTGGAGGGAGACATACACCCACTTTGCCCAGAGACAGCATCGTACACTCGTGTCTGAGTCTGTCTCTCAAGTGTCACTGGCGTAGTTGATCATCGTCGCGGGTGTCGTGCGATTGACGGTTCGCCTGATGCGACAGATCCGTCCAGGCACGTCTCCGATTCGAGTACAGGCACACAAGACCGGACGCAAATGGGGGGTTCTACAGACACAAACGCACGGCTCTTCTGTCCTTCACGTCTTCTCTCCCTTGACTTGTTTGATTTAGATCCAACTCTTCTAATTCAACCCCAGCTCGGAATCTAGGGGACGTTCCGAACCTGCACTTCATCATCCCCCTCCCCTTGCTACCGAACACTCACAGGGGGGCATGTCAGGTCTAGTATAAGGCTGCGCTGATGTCCGGCGGGAAGACGAGCTTGACCCTTGAATCTTGGAGCGGCGGGATTGCGCTACAGCTCTAACTCCATCTCACGACAACCACAAAAACTGACAAGATGGCGACGAACAACCGCTGGCCGCTCCAGGACGAGCAGGCTGGTCCTAAGCGTCCTCCCGCCGTGTCGGTGGCGGAGTTTGACGACGGGGTCAGTGAGAAAAACGAGACGCTGGTCGTCGGTACGACAAATCTCTATGTGGACGGGCAGCTGAGGCTGATTCCTGTAAGTCTGGCGTATCCTTTTGATACAAAGGCCTTTCTGACAACGTGTAGATGCCCACGGCTGATCCCAAGGGTGAGTTTTGTAGTCTCCCATTTCACGCCAACAAGCAAGGTGATTGATGTTAGAATGATGTGTAGACCCATTGAACCTCCCCGCATGGCGAAAATGGACGGCAATCGGTGCCCTTTGCTTCTGTAAGACATCCCATTAATCACATGAAGGGCCACTTAAGACTGACTTGTTCCCACAGTCGGTGCCCTCGCCCTGTCAGCAGAGGTCGTCATCGGTGGTCTCCTCCCCGTCTTCATCCTCGAGTACTCGGGGGTCGACCCGCGCATCCTCAACAACATCGACTTCAAGGCCCAGAGTGGCGGCAGCGGTCTCAACATCAATCCCATGTCCGTCGTGCCACCTGGCGTCAAGCCAGCTTCCCTCGATGAAGTCGCCCTCCTGGCCACGATGCCCCTTCTGGCGAACGGTATTGCGAGCTACTTCCTCGTTCCCACATCCATCTGGATCGGCCGTCGACCAGTGCTCTTGTTCGCTGCAACTAGTGCTTGGGCTGGTGGCTTGTTTGCTGCCTTTAGCACGAGCCTGCAACAGCACTTGCTTGCCAGAGCACTCATGGGTCTGGGCGCGGGTGCGGTAGAGGCACTGATTCCCCTGATTGTTCAGGATATGGTCTTCATCCACCAGAGAAACAAGGCCATGTCGGCCGTAGTCTCCAGTCAGGGTATCATCATCATCGGTCTTGGTGTTGCAGCACCGTGGGTATCCGCCAACTACACCTGGAGGTGGCTATACTACATCACTTCCGGCATGGGCATCTTGGCTTGGGCCATACTCATTGCCTTCTTGCCTGAAACTCGCTGGACTCGTTCCCAGGAAGAGCTTAGTACGTCTCGCCCCAACCCTCAAATGGTATTACTCGAATACAGCTAACCTGTCACAGGTGGTCAGAATACCGTTCCTCTTCTGCCTGGCCAGAACCGCCCCGAGCTCGATTACGTCAACTACACGCCGCGCACCGTCTGGACCAACATCGGTGTCTTCCAAAACGGCTTCGAGTTCAAGCGCGCTGCCAAGTCCATGTTCGATGCCCTCAGATCCACTTACTTCCCTGCCATCATCTGGGGCGTGCTGGCCAACAGTTCCATGATTGTCATCAACCAAGCCGCTCAGCAGATCACGCCGTTCGCCCTCCTCGCCCAAGGCTGGCAGTTCCAGTGGACTGGTTTGACCGTGCTTCCCTTCTTCGCGGCCTCGGCTCTGGTCTACGTCTTTGGCGGTCCTGTGGCTGACAAGATTTCTAACGCTGTGACGAGGTGGCAGGGCGGGAGCAGAGAGCCGGAGCATCACCTGGCCAACTTGATCCTGCCTCTCGTTTCTGGAGTGGCGGGCTGCTTCGTCTTCGGAACCGCTGGTGAGCAGAACATGCACTGGGCAGTCCTACTGGTCGGCTCCTTCTTGATCGTCTTTGCCTTTTTGACGACCATGACCATTCTCAACGTCTTCATTGTCGAGAGCTACCCGCAATGGGCAGGGTATGTTCAAGCTCAATCAACCTGGTGGAATTGCATGGCTGACACACTAATAGACCGGTTCTCGTCAATGTATCTTCACTCCGCATTGTCGTCGCTTTCTTCATCGCCTCCAAGGCCACTGTCTGGATAGCTGAGAAAGGACCTCTCCAAACATTCGCCTTATATGCGGAGGCAATCATCGTCCTGTCTCTTGGGTTGCCGATTCTCTACTTCTGGGGCAAGAAAATGCGCCAGTGGACTGCCGGAAGTGTCAAGAACAAGCAGAGTCAAAAGGAGAAGGCTTTCGACGATGGAGCTTCGGTGTAGATGTGGTAATGATAATGAGACTGTAGGGAGAAGAACCCATCACGGATCAAACACCCCGGTTGGTCTCTGGCTAAATATAGATAATCAACTAATAGAGATCGATAAATATCATTCCAGTCGCTACCGACATGGAGACCCTCCAATCCATCATGAAGGAAAACGAGACAGAAGCACGCAACCTTCATCACTCTTGTCTAACGCCGCATCCCAATCATTCTGCAGCCTTCCGTGGAAGAGCTTGCGTGTCCACCCACGAAATATCAAGTGCGCATTCTAAACCTCCCGAAATGAAGTCACAAGTAGACGTAAGAAAACAAACAAATTCGGCCACACTCTGTCATCTCCAAGCAAGAGATGCATCAAAAGATGGTAGGTCCTCCACCTCTGGCTCCATCACTTGGGGGTAAAGCGACTGCGACGCGATCTGCAGCGGTATAGAGAGGTTGGTCTTGGAACCACTGAAGTTGACAGACATGCGCAAGATGTAGCTTCGAGCGATGAAACAGTTGAAGAAGGTGGGCAGGAACATCTTGTGGGCGGTAGGAAGACGAATAGGAACCTTGGTTCTCGATCGCCAGCAGAACACATTGCGGTCTTCTGGCTGATCATCCTTGTGCCATAGGATAACTCCTGTGTCTGTCGTAGAGAGCTTGGTTTGGGTAGAGTATCGCAACTCGTGGCGCAGCCCTGCCGCCTCACGCGGGTCTCCTAGGTCGGGCGACATCTTCATGGGGGTTCCTGTGAACCACGTCTGAGTGTCTAGCTTGACCTGACCCAGAGTCACTTCTGGTGGGAATGAGAATGAGGAGGTGGATTCAAAGCTCAGGTCCAGTGTTACAGATGCGTAGGAGTCGGGTAGCTGGTGGCCGCCGATGCTGATGTATACCGCCTCAGGCTGAAGGGCATTGACAATGATGCGATCTTTCTGCGTAGAAAGGAGGCTTCTGCGGACGGACTTGGTCCTGGATAGCGTGTAGCGTGCATCGTGGTTGTTAATGTTTAGGGGCGGGTCCTCAGCAAAGGCTGGGAGGATCATGATCCGCTGGCTGGCCTCGGTAGTATCTTTTGGGCTGGAAGATCTCTTCCGGAGCAGTCGAGCGACTATCTTATACTCCACCTGAGCCATTGTCGGTGACATGTCATCCTTTCCCCAGCCACCCATCGATGGAGGGAGTCGCATGTGTTGATCATGGGAGTGATCGCCTGAAGGAGTCTCACAGGCATCTTTGTGTAGTTCTCGTGGTATGGTGAAGTTGAATGGGATAATGTGGGTTTCTCCTGCCGCAAAGACCTGTCCTTGCGGGTAGGAAGTCTTGGTGATGGGCATGTCTAGGTTGAGGAAGACATCGGTGGTGATCTTAGGGACGGGTAGCATGTCGACCCGGGTATGAGAGGTTCCCATCAGAGCAATCTGGACGCAATGAAAGGGAGTACGGCTGTCTGGACAGATAGCGACTGTGCCTGTGATGTGGGAGCCGCTGGTATAGATCTTGGACGAATTATGATCGTCAATTTTGATGTCGAGGAGAGGCATCTTGGAAGCCGCAGACCACATTGCGGCCTTGAGTCGTGTTGTAAAAGAGGAGTACGTAAAACTGATATACTTCCGTGGCACAGATAATGTTCAGGTTGATATCGACTGTTTGAAGTGCAAAGATCAGATGGATGAGACAGGAAGAAACTCCAAATTCACCGAAGAAAAGGGGGAAACATGCCTTCTTATGCACCAAATCGGCCAGCGTAAGAACGGACATTGTCTTCTTGATTCAGTCCGGGCCCCGAGAACTAGCGGCAGCAAAGTTTTCTCGTCCGGCGCATTTCTTGGACCCCGACCCGGCTCTTCCTAACGTACACGGTCACGATACCGAGTCGTGGCCTCCGGAGCCCCACATCTCGGCACCGCTCAACGTACACGGTCGGGCCCCGCTTCGGTCTTGCTAGCTCCCGCTTCTTCTTAACGTTAGCGGTTAACCGAGATAAACCCCGAAAGAGGGTCCCCGGCTATTTTCTACCATAGCGGAAAGGAAACGTAACAAAAACTCAAATTGCACAAATCATTGGAAATTTCGTTATCGCGGCTAGCGTTGGCGCTTTGAGCTAGACTTTCCCCAGGACCCCAGGAAAGGCCTTGGAATGTTCATGACTTGATTGGCTGCCGTCATGGCGTTCATCGGGGTGACCTGCAATTTGTGCGAGACTTGACAAGCTGCTCGCCTAAAGCAGCTGCAGGAATCTCAAAAGTGGCAGGCTGTCCCGATGAAGTCCATGATGCTCACAATCAACTCTGATCTCTTGAATATTCAGGGACAGCTGAGGAAATCAGAAAGCCTGTTCCTGTCCAGAGATGACTCCCGTCTGAGAGCACATGCACACTAAGGTAGAACCCTCCTCGCTTCTCATACAAGACAACTGGTATAATTGACATGCGAAGTGGAATTCTCATCATTCATATTAAATGGACCTCATATTTTCGGTGCCTTCTGTCCGAGTCTCCTCATACCTGCCTATTCTTCACAATATTTTTCTTTGCCAAGGTTGGTAACTCATCATTTGAGATCTTCCCAAGCTTCAATATACTCACCATCGCGTCTAGTTTGTTCCTCAACCCTGAAATGGGACTAACTAACTTTTCGAGTGTAGAATAAATCAAATTGGGTAAGAAGTCTTTGAAACGCTTGAGTGAAAACGGTTCAAGACTTGGAACATTGCCGTTGAGTAGAGATAAATTCAGCGAAAAAAGAAAAAAAAGCCCGAGTTCATGCATTCAAGCCATTCAGGAACTGCCTACTAGCATCCTTATGTCATACTTCACATCGCTTCCTTTGCGATGATGCCCAATTCGTTGCCTGTCGTTGTCTTACCTGCCATCTCGTGGTAAAATGAAAGATCAAGTTCCCAACGAATAGAAAAAAGAACATAAGTGGCTATCAAAAGCGTTCTAATTTTGCAGCACTGTTGATGGGTCCCCAACCAGTAGCAGTTCTCTACCACCTCAGTTTAGATGAATAAGGTCAAGTTGGGCTCTGAGAGTCCCCTTGACCTAAGTACCATTTTCTGATGGGAGCTGGTGGATGGAGAATAGAGGGATATAGCAGCTTCACGCTAT
The DNA here is from genome assembly GCF_027942845.1 of Colletotrichum fioriniae. NCBI lineage: Eukaryota > Fungi > Ascomycota > Sordariomycetes > Glomerellales > Glomerellaceae > Colletotrichum > Colletotrichum fioriniae. The sequence continues at coordinate 1,842,352 of NW_027076848.1, forward strand.
GTAGGGTCTAGCGAGACTTCGAGACTTCTCAAAATATGTGTTCCTCAGTGTTGAGTGCAAGCCAGATTCAAGTTGTGACTTCACTCCATCGCGGAGATAGGAAATTCTGCTTCTTGCCGGCTCGTATTCCAGCAGAGCATGACGATGGGATCTTGAATGAAGCAATGTCCCCATTACTGATTCCTTGTTAACGACCTTTCTGATACCGTGCCATTGCTCAGCATAGCCTGGGGGGGTGTTTGAGTTTGCTTACGAGTGACCAGCTGACTCGATCGGCTGACGTGCCGGACACGGCTGTGTCGCAATACTTACCCTGATTGAACGCAAGTCCTTGATATATGCTTTGCACTGCGCGCGGCAAGTCTCTAACAAGACCCGCCTCCCCCACTTGACCCCGAGATCACGGAAGCAACCCATCGTCACCCGGCCTCCAGTGTGGACGCGGGCCGCTGCGGATGCGGGGTAGCATCCGGGGTTATGGCAGTTCTCCGCGGACGCATACCCTTAGGTTTATCTCCCCGAATGACTCGCTAGACCAATGGCACGCTACGGGTTGGTAAGTTCGGTCTTGTAATGAAAGACGTGGTCTGTAAAGGGGTAGGCTGGAGTAGATAGGATAAGGCGGAGCCGGTGTTGAGCGGAAATTGCGAGAACCCGTGTTAGCATTTGTCTAGATTATCAAAGTAGACTTTGAAAAAATCAACTCATATCGTACGTGCAAGAGCAACAAAACATGTCAACATCGAATGATTCCGCGATGGAGTCGAGCGTCTTGGTAAGTGTTGCCGGTGTCCTCGAGTTCGAGGATGTCACGATACCGTGGGCTTTGCAAACTAATTCTTGAATACTCGATAGGGATGGCCACTTTCGTGGAGGATCTGGATTCTCCTGAACGTTAGCTTCTACAACCTTTTGGGAAATGCTTTTGCTGCGGGTGCTCCTCCGCTATTTTCGCGCATTATTGCAGAGCTTCATTGCACTTCGGAAGAGGCCTCCCAGCTCTCTACCTATGTGCTTTTGACTCTAGGTCTCTCGGTAAGCCTATCTTCAAAATGAGAACATTGAAAGTTTTGCATGTGTGGCTCTTGAGAGACGCGAACTAACTTACCTTCAACTCTAGAACATCTTCGCCCTCCCTGCCGCATCTCTCATCGGTAAACGATACACGATTCTGATATCGCTTGTCATGTTCTTTGTCTTCTGCCTTTGGTCAGGAGAAGCAACCACATTCAATGACTTGAGAACATCAAGGATTCTCGGCGGGCTCGCTGGCGGGCTTGTTGAGGCGTTAGGGCCCAGCTTTGTTGAAGAGGCGTTCCCAAACAATCAGTTAGCAAGCGCAATGGTTGTCTACGTTGGACTCCTAGCTGCCGGCTCATCGATCGGACCAATCGTTTCCGGAATTGTTGCGGATGGTACTGGAGATTGGAGATGGTACTTCCGAATTCTCTCGGCCCTGATCTTCATCACATTTGTCGGATCACTGATCATGCTCCCGGAAACACGTGCGGACTCGCCAAAGACGGCTGAAGTTGAGCTCAACCCCGTTATCACTGAAGATAATCCTAAAGGTCTGCCCTTGAGCCCTACCTACGCCGAAGTCGAAAATGCCAACCAGCAAGGCTATCCAGGACTTAGAGAAATCGGAAAACAATGGAGACTGCGCTCTTTCTCGACAGCATATGTCGACATGGACTGGAAGCTCGCCGCATCGAGCCTCTTTCAGCCTCTTCAACTTCTCGGCGCGCCACAGGTTATTGTCACAACTTTGGTATTCGGTCTCACCATTGGCTGGACTGTTCTAGTATCGATCTTACTCTCGGTGGTATATAGCCCCCCGCCTCTACTGTGGGGTGCCCGAGATGTCGGTCTGCTCAGTGTTGGATCATTGGTCGGTCTTCTGATTGGTCTCCCAGTCGGAGGTGCGTTGGCTGATCACTTGTTCAACCGAGCCACACGATTCAATGGTGGGAGACAGGATCCAGCTTCAAGATTGCCAGCTGTGATTATCGGAGGTCTAATCAGCCCAGGTGGATGTCTGGTCATTGGATACGGCCTTGCATCGCCGGAGAAGTGGGCGCAAGTCAGTGTTGGCTATGGCATGCTGGCCACTGGTCTGACTTGCTCGGCGAATGTGTTACTGACGTACGCTGTTGATACCATGCCACCTAGAGCAAGCCATATCGGAGTGCTGGTGAATTTGATCAAGAACTCTGTTGGCTTCGGAGTCTCTTACGCGGCTACAAGTTGGATGGCGCAGGTGGGACCTGTCGCTCAGTTTGGTACCATGGCGGGAATCCTCTGGGCGGTGTATTTATTGGTGATTCCCCTTTACTTTTTCAGTGATGCAGTCATTCGCAAGACTGCAGCACTCGCTTAGGCTGAGAGGGTAGTCTTCTAGACGGGCAGGCGTAGTGAAGTTGATATAGAAACACGAGCGTATGGATCCCGTCTATAATTCTTCCCTGGCAGCAAATAAGAACATTTGGGCACTCGACTGCTAGCACCCTCTTACAAACCTCTTTCAATATTGAGCTTAAAAATTTCATATGAATAAGAAAGGGGCAGCATCTTGGTGTGAATCTTGGTGTGATTTAACATTATCAATGATTGACACAACGCACTTATAACAAGCTACCGTACGTGAGTCGTGCTTTGGAGCGAAGAATCAACCGTCTGTAGGTTCGCAGACTCTATCCTAGACACCAGGGTCCTAGGCGCTCATGCCGTAGCAAAAGACGTTTCATTTAGCTTGCCTAGTCTACACGTGAGTGGTGCAGAATACAATCGTTCAGTTCGATACAAGACGTTCTACATCCATGTCGGCTGAGCGGTAGAATCCCAGACTTTTCAGCATGGGCATGTCATCAAAACGATACAAGTATACGTCTGTCTTCAGACCCTCGTCCGCGAAATGCTGATACGGATACCAAGAAGGAATGCAGAAGGTATCACCCTTCTTCCAAATGAGATCTGTATTACCGATGCGAGAGCGCCCAGATCCCTCGACGATATGGTAAACAGATGATGCCGTCTCCTGAACGAGAGGGGACTTGGCACCGGAGGCCAAGCGGGCGGCACGACCACCTAAAACCTTGCTGACTGGAGCGTTGCACAAGTCAGTTCAAGTGCCAAAAATGGTAATGAGGCGGAACATAAATCAAGTACCTTCGGATCCATCTGCACGAAGATAGCTTTGTGTAGCATATTGCCCTTCCTCGGCGTCAAGTGCTGCTTTCATTCGACTCCACGGAAAGACAATGGGCGACTGGGATGTATCAACATTGTCTGCTGGGTATCGCGGAGACGAGAAATGCTCGACGAAATGAACAGGAAAGTGGGTAAAGTTGGGCAAATCTAAGCCATCAAGCCAGATCATCGGGCCGGACCCATCCTTTCCATGATCATGCCAATTCCAAGTGGGGGTCAAGATTACATCTCCCCGGTTCATTTGGATGCGCTTTCCGTGAACGGCAGTGAAGCCGCCATTGCCCTCAATGATGAAGCGCATAGCAAAAGCCGTGTGCCGATGTGCCGGTGCTGTCTCATTGGGCATGACCAGCTGCAGCCCAGCATAAAGAGTGTCAGTCGTGAAGGGAGCATCTGGGATTTTGAGTCAGAGATGGATCTGAGATTCAGAAGTAAGAGACCTAAAGCTCCATCGACACGAGCTGCGTACCTCTGGAAGGGTTGACGAGCATGAGTACCCTGCGCTCAGCTTGCTTTTCGGTAACAAGCTGACCCGCTTGCAAAAGGGTGGGTTGAATTTCAGAATACTTCCAAAGATGGGGTGTGCACCGTGGGTTGGGCAGAGGGGGGTTTAGTCTGGTCATTTGCAGCCACAGAGGCTTTGTGTGGTTGGCCTCGGCGGCGCGCAGCATCGCTGCGGTGTTGTCTTCAGCCGGCTCGGCTTGATGCGAGGTTTCTGTGACGGTTGTTGAAGACATGGCTAGCTCTGGGATTGTTAGGATGATCTTTAGGTAAGTCGAGTTGCTTGAGTCAAGTAGTAAGGAATGGATTTCTTTCACTCTTCCTGGATGATTTTTGAGATAGCGATAATTCAGTGTTGACGAGATGTGTTTATGACTTGATCAAAAACACATGATTTACGGGTGTTTGCCGAACTCTCATCCCGTATGAAGACCAACCGCGTTTCGCAAATACTGTTAACGTGATGGCGAGGTTACAAAGCGAACACAGATGTGTTCGGGGAGTTAAGCTCTTGGCCGAAACAGCATGGTCGGACGCGCTGGCAAAGAAACCAACCACTACGCTAGCCATCCGCGATTCGTCGTAGCACAGCCTCTCAGCGTTGGGCGTACAGCACTTAGAGTTCGATGCTCTTCCCTAACTCCCCGCCCTCCCTTTTCAACTACACCGGGGACTTGATCATCTTTCTCTCTAAATCCCCGCCTCTACCAGTCTCTGCCCTATCGTGCCACACAACTTGTAAGCTGTACGAAGACTTTCTCCGGGAGATGGAGAACAGCACTCCAGGGCCAACAGGCGCGTCGACTCGGAAGCGGAAGCGTATTCCGATTGCTTGCAGCTCCTGTCGAGCTCGGAAGTCAAGGGTGAGTGCGACATTCTCGGACTGCCACGCCGGTGGGAGCCAGTTTTGGCAGATTTCGCCTGGACGGGATCGTACCGCCCACCGGGTGTTACTGGTAATCATAGAAAACTAATCCGAACACTCTTGAAAATAGTGCGACGGTGTTAGGCCCCAGTGCTCCGCTTGCGTCGAACAAGGTATAGAGTGTATCTACGCAGCCAACTCTGGTGGAAGCAATGCGCTGGTACCGAAACAGTACGTTTGGTGGATCTTACTGGAGAGCTTTTCTAAAACTTACCATGCTCTGTGACTAGATATCTCGAACAAGTCGAACATCGCCTAGCCGATGTCGAAGAAGAAATTAGTCGGCTGAAGAGACTTATACCCGCCTCGTTTCTACAAGGAAAGCAACACGTCCTCTTTCCACGTAGCATTTCTGGCCATACCGATGACTTCTCAGAAGTCAACTATCCCGAGGAGTCACTGAATGTTGAGGATGGAAGCGTCACGCAGGGCATCACCCCCGACGCAACAGATGGCGTTGGTACCATTGAGTTTACCACCGACGAGTCTTGGGCGTATTTCGGTATGACACAATAAACAAGACTTTACGGCCAGGGGCCTCGATTTTTTCCCTACACCTGCTGATTCAACCACCGGTAATTCAGGGCCTTCATCCAATATTGCCTTCACGAGGATTATCCGCCGCACGCTTGATCACTTATTGAACAAGACCCAGAAAGATGAGCGCGGGGATACATCCTCGACGCCTGCAAAGAATACACAACAACACATCCTGGCTGTCTCTAGATCTCAGTCACCAATCACTGATTCCTTCGACTCAAGGAAACTCGAAAAGCCATCCGAGGCATCCCGTTTGCCACCCGAAGAGGAGGTTGTCAATCTTGTGCGCCAATTCTTCCGTGACACAGGTCTCCTATTTCCTTATATACACGAAGAGAGTTTCTGGAAAGCGTACGCTCAGTACCGAGCAACAGGTATGCAGAATGCGAAAACCGCATGGCTTGCACTATTGCACATGGTTTTAGCCATGGCTACGAGCACAATGAACGCTACAGGTGTCGGTTTGGGCGATCGACAGGCGATATCAGAGGTTCATTACCGGCGCGCCAAAGCCCTGTCTATGACTAAGATGATGACAGGAGCCAATGTAGAAGCAGGTACTGCCGCAATTCCTTCCTTTACGTCTTCAGTATTTGCTGGATCTTCCAGCACGAGTCCCTTTAGCTGACCTCAGGTTTCTGAAAGTCCAGGCCATGCTCCTGATGTCACAGTACCTTCAAGGCAGTCAACGGTCTATACAGACATGGGCAATACACGGACTTGCTGTAAAAGCTGCACTCGAGTTAGGATTCCATTCCGAACTAGCGCTTCAAAGATTCGAACCACTCGAAAGAGAAATAAGGATACGCACTTGGTATGGATGCGTGGTACTTGACAGGTAAGTAGCATATCCAGTGGATCTAGCGACCGGCTGTATAAGAAACAAGTATATCTAACAAGATCACCATGGAAATACAGAACGCTTAGTATGACATTCGGCCGGCCGCCAATTATTCCGCAAAACTATATCCGAACACCTCTGCCAAGACATTTCATTTCCCATCAGAGAACTTCCGATACCTCGAGATGGTCCAACGAGGAAGAGAGCACTGCGTTTTGGAACGCCTCCATGTTTGTCTACCACGCAGTTCTCCTCTTGCCTGATTTGACTGATAGTTGGCTACCTAGAACGCTTTACGGAGTGACCGCCGCCGTCATTGACGATCTATACGAAAGCAATGTTGGATCCATATCGGCCATTCCGTTGACAAACACCGTGGCTAGTGTGATACAGATCGGACAAAAACTGGCTGACTGGCAGGCATCTCTACCTCTAACGATGCAACTTGTGGAGCCGAGCGAAGTCGCCAGCACTGAGGGGAAGATGATGTTACTGAAATTCCGTGTAATACTAACACTCCGGTATCATAACTTGCAACTACTGTCACATCGCCCAATACTAGACCGTTGCCTACAATCATTCGATGGAAGCCCCCAGTCACCTCAGGAAGCGGCCACGCTGCAACAAGCGTGGCATCTCAGTAGAACAGTATGCCTGCGGTCGGCGGAAGCTATCATCCGCCTGGTTGAAGCCTGCCAACTTGCGAATGATGTCCAGCCTACCGTCTCATTCCTTGGAGCGTGGTGGTTTAGCCTGTACTTCAGTGAGTATGGCCTGCTATCTGAGAGAATGCCAGAGCTAATTCCACTCAAGCCTTCAATGCCTCTTTAACTATTGTTGCGACAAAGCTCGTCGAGGATAGCTATGGGTCTATGCCCTTTGATCAAGGCTATACAAACACCGCTATACGACTTGATGATATTTTGAAGAGTGCAGTTAGTTGCATTGCGCGGTTGGATATTCAGAACCCCATGGTAGAGAAGTGCGCAAAGTTCACCGCCACTTTGATTTTCATGGTGCAGAGCTTGCAAATGAGTACGTGGTCGAGCCTGTTTATAATATGTACCTACATGTACGGAAACTAACTTCAGCAAAGCTCCGGGCCGGGACGATGTCGCCCGTGAAGTGGCAGGAATGGGATCAAGCCACGCCATTCCCTCAAACGGAGGTCAGGGTACGCAGGCCACGCAAATAGCGTCGAATGGAGGAATGGATGACGCCTTTTCCAACCTGATGAACTATCTCCCACCCAACTTCAACGATTTCCCCAACACTGGTGCAAACTTCTCCATGTCTGAGTTGATGGATGATTTTGCTACAGGAGACTTGTTTTGGTAGGCGCTAGACACTCGATTTTAGTCACTACATGCAGGAACAAGAAAACTGTTGTTGAATCATCGAAGCTGCTCAACTTATCATTTCCGAGGGCTGAATAAGAGCCCTTATTCATGACAACAATTAATCTTGGGATTGCGAGACGTGCTTTGAGAATACATCCTGCATCTGTGATTCGTCGATAAAAGTACGGGCGATTTTCTCGTTGAACCATCTCAATGAATAGCTTTTCATCCACCATTTTAACGGTCACTAACTTCTGTAAGGTATTCCCATAATGGTCTGCGAGTCGAAATGCTAAGCAACATATCCTCTCAATTGGTTCTAACAGGAGACCTTCAATCCTTCTCACTCTAGCTAACTGACCAGATCTTTTCACAATCCATCGTATTACAAAAGCCTGCAGTCATATCGATATCAATCTTCTTACGCCTCACTCTCCCATTTCCATTGCTCCAACATCCTGTCCTCGGCGTCGTAACCATAAGCCCATGATTGAGTGAGGGGGTCGGACCACTGATTTGGGCTGCTCGCAAACTTGCGACCCTCAACTTCGGGACGCATCGCCTCATCTCGAGCCTTCTGTTCCGGGCCATCCTTGAAGTGCCATAGCAGGGCATTCACCATGCTGGCCTCCTGCATCATGGAGGTGCGTGCTTTTCTTTCTCTCTGAAACAACTGAAGCGCAAGACCGAGCTTTTCACGATTTGGAATGTTGTTGAGGGCCACAGCCAGAGCGGCACCGTCTTCAACTGCCATGGCTGCCCCTTGCGACATGTAGGGGAGCATTGCATGGGCTGCATCGCCAAGGATAACAAGACGCTCGGAATCCGCAACCCATTTATCCAACGGGACGCCAGCCATCAAAGGCCACTTGATTGTGGTGTCAATCAGTTCGATGATCTTCGTGAGCCTACGATATGTCAGCAAGTTAAGCAAATACCTTTTGAGAATAAACGCGGTCATACTGTGAGTCCCAACCACTGAATTCTGCTCTCATCTCTCCCAGAATCTCGGCTTGGGTCTTTTGTTCCCACGTTGAAGGATCCCTCGAGTCCCTGTGAGATAGCACCATATTGAAGGAATCGCCGGCAGCAATAGTGTAAGTCATGACGTGACGATCTTCCCCAATCCTAAAGAGCATGTTAGACCGCCATCTTCAACATACTTGATCTCATGTGAGCTTACCAGACGTGCAATCCAGGCTTTTCAAGGATCCAGGCAATTTCTGGGATCTTTCTCATCTTACTGACATCCACCGTGGCTCGGTAGACTGCAAACCCAGTGTAGTTTGTTGCCTCGACTTGGTTGGAGGGGAGCAGATTTCGAGCTACCGACTTGACGCCTACATTACAAGGAGATATTAGCCCAGATACATATCGCATTTTAAAACATGGAGGATGTACTCACCATCGGCAGCAACAATGAGATCAGCTGAAAAAGTCTCGCCGCTAGCCAGAGTCGCACTTGGTAGGTGAGGGTTGTAGCCAGCGACCCTGCTATCCAAGCGAACCGCAACCCCAAGATCCTTGGCCCGCTGACAGAGAGCAGAGTGGAGGTGAGCACGATGTGCGACGTAGTATGGTGCCCCGCAGAGCTCGATAAATGATTCAGAGAGATCAGTGAAGCCAATACGATGGCCATTCTCCCAGCGACGAAACGAGATGCCGTCGGGCCGTACTGCCTGCTCTGCCATGATATCCATCACCCCATCTTTGAAGGAGCTTGCTGGAGTTTGGCGGGATCTGGATGCCAGCGCCAACCTACAACTAGTGGTTAGATGGTCCAAGAGGCTTCAGTTGACATCTTATGGATGGGTTGCAGAAAAATCTACCTCTGATAATTGAGCGGCCTGTTCCAAGACGGTAACATGATGGCCACTCCTCGCTAGAGCAACTGCGGTTGCAAGCCCGCCAAGACCAGCTCCGACAATGAGGATATCAAGAGAAATCAACGTTGATGGGGTACTCTTTGATGTCTTCTCGTCCTTTGCGAAGTTCAGGCCTCGAAGAAAGTTGAGGCTATTGGAGGGATAAGACGTGGAAAGTGGCTTGCGATGACCAGCTCGCCCATTATGCTGTTGACTGTTCGACCCATCGCCGACGTGACCGTTTGTCCGTTCGTTCTCGTTCTGTGACTTGTGAGACCGAATAAATAGGTCCTGCGAGACAGGCTGAATTACTTTTGTAGCAGCGGGCATTTTGGAATAAGTTGAAATGGAGGGAATATGATATCGGAGGCTAGATAGAAAGATCGTCTACAACTTGAAGCTTTACCGTGTTACCTCATTGGGAGTTCGTGATCAAATCCTTGGTTCATATGAAAGAGGCCCTTCAATGTTTCGCGGCTACACGACCAGTTATCGAATGCATCCCGTGCCCATTGCCGTGGATTGAGCGTCGTGAACACCCTGGTAAACTTAGCCTTAACTCCCCGGATCCCCGCATTTCGCAACTCTCCCCCACAACCTCCGCGCCGTAGCGATGCCCTGTCGAGAGGCCGTCGGAATCGTCCCGCAAGTCGGACGTATTATCCTAAGGTCACTTTGGACGGCCTGCGACGTGTAATGCTTAGCGGGGAGATGTCACTATCCCCGATTCCATGCCATTATCAAGCGGCTTGTGTGACGGCAGTCATCACCACCAACAGTCGTAGCGCCTGCCGGGTGACGTGATATCGTGGTGACAAAAGCGAGGTGATATTCAGTTCATACATTGACAAAGCTTCCTGAAGTACTTTTACACTACCTTTACTCACGTTGTCTATTCGCCAAATCACCATAATGCCGGTATCGTGGCAGAGACTGATTCGATTTGTTGCAAGCGATGGGCGGATCCTCCGAGGAGAGCCCATCCTCCCTCATGATGGATTCGACCTGGGAAACACTACCGAGGAGACAAGTTTGAAGGCAAAAGTCATTGAAGGTTCTGACATCTACGATACCTCCGGGAAGACCAAAGTCATCGATGAGATTGTTGTGGTGAAGAAGCTTCTCGGCCCCCTAGCGCAAGAGGATGTGCCTATTCTCCGATGTGTAGGGCTGAACTATGCAACGCACAGTAAGTCAGACGCACTGCATGATAACTTGGATACTAACCACGTTCTCAGTTAGAGAGGCCGGCCGCAAGCCACCCCCGTTTCCCTTCATCTTTTTCAAACCTAACACAACTGTTCTGGACCATGACGCAGATGTGATCATTCCCAAGATCTGCCAGGATGACCAGGCCGACTACGAAGGCGAGTTATGTCTTGTCATCGGTAAAGATGCCAAGGATGTATCTGTGACAGATGCGCTGGACTATGTTGCTGCGTATACTTGTGGCAACGACATCTCATCAAGAAAGCTCCAGCGCGATGCTGCATTTGCAGGAAACGTGCCGCAGTGGGGTTTCTCCAAGGGATTCGACACATTTGCACCTTTGGGACCTTGTCTCGTACGACCTGACTTTGTTGGGGATCCTAAATCGCTTCACCTTGAGACAAAGGTTGACGGAGAAGTGAGGCAAACAGAGGGTGTCGATGATCTTCTCTTTGACTGTGCCTACATCATTTCCTATCTATCCTCTGGTACTACACTGCAGAAGGGCTCGGTTATCATGACGGGTACCCCAGGAGGTAAGAACTCTGCATGTAGTCGATCGTCGTTCCTTGTAACTGACTCGAGGGCCTCAACAGGTGTTGGCGCGGGCTTCAAACCCCCGAAATGGCTTACGCCTGGAAACAAGATGGAAGTCACCATCACCAATATTGGGACGCTAAAGAACGGTGTCAAGTTTGCATAGATTTCGCAAGATGTAGTTTGGAAATGGGCCCATCGAGAGCGGGGAGGCAGGATGAGTTGCTAGTTAGACTCGATGCCGCTATCGATCAGAATGAGAGGCCTTCTTGTGTTCAGAGCAGGTAGTTCTGGACGTAAATTCAAGTCAACCAACCCCAAGCTAGGATATTTTCACACCATCGGTGCAGTATCGCGGTTCCACAAACAACAATGACCCGATCGACTCACGAAGTGAATAAGAATAAGCAATTTAAGCTCTCATTGACAATAAGTCACTTCCAAGTGGCCTGAATCCTGCACTAGTCGGGCTATTTCTTAGCGAGTGGCGGGTAAGACTTAGCCTGTCAGCTCGCCCAGGCAGCTACTTTAGAGATGTTTCGCAGCATGAAGGATCAAACCGTGCTTGGGTGATCTACGCCAACTTGGGGTAGTGCTTATCACACAAATTCACACTTAGGCACCTCTTCGCGGCGGTGACAATACGAGCGTTTTCACGGGCTCTCGGGTGTAAAAAAGGGAAGAGACCCCCCGGAACATGGAACTGTAACGAGGAGCTGAACAGATTGATCTCGGTACACCGATAAGCTTGCAGGACAGCACCAAGACGCCCACAATTCGCATGCGTGACAGCGGCACAGCGGCAGGCGAATCTTCGTGATGGATTCAAGAGGGCAGGACGACGAGACGCGACAATTACGGCGAAAACCGGTCCCCTCGTACGTTCCGCCGCTTGGGTACGACGAGGCCCTGCTGCTCTCATCTGCCCATACCCACGTTTATGATTGGGATCAGGAGCCCGAGTCCACGGCACGCCCTTCCGACGAGCCGCGAAGCACGGAGATTGGGAGAGATCTGCCCTCCAAGTCGACCTTTGCGAGCGGTGAAACGGAATACGAGCTGGTGAAGACGTCGAGCGCCGAGAAGACGAGGAACAACATGAGACGGCCTCCGCGACGGCGATGGCAAATCCTGAAAGGGTGGTGGCCAGAGATTATATGGTGCTTGATCAGCGTTGTATGCATCATTGTTCTCGTCACGGTGCTGAGGTCGTACGATAATCAGCCACTGCCAAACTGGCCACTTGGTCTGACGCTCAACACCGTTGTTGCCTTCATCTCCACATTCTGTCGCACCTCTTTCGTTCTCCCAGTCGTCGAAAGTCTGTCGCAGTACAAATGGAACTGGTACAAGTCGCCGAGGCCATTGGGCGATTTTGCCGTCTTTGATGAAGCCAGCCGCGGGCCGTGGGGCAGCTTGAAGCTCCTGCTCAGGACGAAGGGCCGGTATGTGAATCCACCTCAAGCCAAGCAAGTGTGACTCAACAGCAGATATTGATGAGTCGAGATGATACAGGCTTGTTGGAATTCTATCAGCTGTCATCCTGGTGTCTGGGATTGCGACCTCAACGTTGACACAATCCGTTGTCACTTATCCTACTCGTCAAGTTGCTATTCCTGGAAATGAGACCGCACTCACACGAAGGAACAATGAATACTTCTGGGCCACTGCCAACGGCCCTGCTCGAAGTTGGTCTTCTTGCCCATATTGATAAATGAAACCTCAAAGTTGACCTTTTGGCAGGAGATATCATGTTCCCAATCAACCAGATTATTCCTCGAAGTCTATACACCCCACCTACCGAGGTGATGTCATACTATCAAGCTAGCTGCCGATCGAATAACTGCACCTGGGACGATTTTACCTCACTTGCTGTATGCGTAGACATGAAGAGTAGGATAATCGTCACATTAGTTTCTCCCTTGTTCATACAACTGATTTCTTCCAGATGTCACAGACCTTCTCAAGACTGATGGCGACCCTATCGAAATGGGCACGAACTCCACGCTTCCCAACGGCTTGAGGTTGCAAAGAAGCTATGGGTATGGCAATTTGAACATCTCCAGCGGCCCGAGTCTATCGTTCAACGGCACCGACGCCATGGGAGCCAAGATCTGGAACTTTTTCGTGATATACGGTCCCCGGTTACGAGCCACTGAGATCATGCTGCACTGGTGTGTGAACACATACAGGGTCACGGTACAGGACAACCTTCCCGTCACGCAAAAGGTCGCTTCCTATACGAATCCACAGACGGGAGAGGTGTTTGTGGAGACTTACAACATGACCAGTAACGCGACGTACTTGACATCACCAGATAACCCGGGCAAGAAGTATGTGGCCGACGGGATGGGCCCTGCCGAGATTGCTGACATTCTCGACTCTACTCTATCGGGAACCTATATTGATGGCGGCACATACATGTTCCAGAACGGGACTCAAATCTATGGGACAGCCTTATCGCGAGCTGCAATCGGTATCAATGAGACAACCGAGTCTCAGAAGCTTGATGATGCCCTGTCCACGACGCTTCGCAACCTTACCGAGAACATTGCCAGTGGTCTCACGAATGCGTAAGTCCTCGAGGAATCTTGCGTTTCTTCTAGTGTACATGAAGACGAACTAACGCCGTGAAGTCTCTTGATCAGCAACGTCAGCGGGACTGCGTGGCAGGAGGAGAGATTCGTCTCTATCCGGTGGCCATGGTTGACGCTATTGGCGGCTCAGGTCGGGCTCTCGATCCTGACCTTGGCCATCATCATGGTGGAGACTGCCAGTCTAGACATTGGGATTGTCAAGGGCTCGCCCCTCCCGGCACTTCTGGCAGTGCACCCAGATGAGAAGAGTGTGCTGCTAGGAGACCATGTCGAGGAAATGCTCAATGAGGATAGCAGGCTACCGCACCTGAGGGCGTCAGGTATTACCGGAGGGCTGCGTAGAGAAGGAGATGGTTGGATTCTCCAGGGCATCAAAAGACGTTGAACATGGCTTGATAATGCGGATATATAGAAACACACTCTTACTGATCATTCTACCTTATATTTTGACAATGTACAGCTCTCGGTGCCCCTTATCTATATGCTGCAGGCCAGAGTCCTCGTTCGTCACGCCCATATTCTTTTAATATCTCAATCTGCGGCTGAGATCAAGATGCCTACCCCTTAAAGAGTCTTCGAGAGCCTTTGGGATTCATATTCACACCAGCATCATCGCAGTTATCTCCGCCTCGGACAACAACATTCCAACTATCCTTGTGAAAAGCCTGACCGCTGACAGTCATTCCTTGCCCTTGATTGGCGTTCAGCTTGTCCTTGCACTTTGACAAGACACGCTGAGCGCCGTCGGCAATGTCGCCAAACGAATCGATCTTCTTGGAGCTTTTGGCCTGCACGGAACAAACGTATTAGCCACTCCATCATGCTAGGCCAACACCAACAAGGTCCTCAGTGGAGGTGGGAAGCAAAGATACGCACATCATTGCACCACCAGATAGCGGTGCCATTCCGACAACTAACCCGTCCGCAATTCGCAGGCCCGGCCCCGTTCTCAGGCTTCCCCTGAACCGTCCTCAGTTCATCGATACTGACATGTGCAGCCGTTCTATTGCCTTCCCTGAAGTTGTGGCACAGCGTCTGGTCTTTATCCTCAAAGGTGGCCCGCTTCCCGATGGCGGGCATGGCAATCTTGCCAAATTGGTCGTCAATGTCAAAGCTCGGGTGCATGTCGCGCATCTGGGTTGCCACTTCTTCGACCGTGCCTCGGAGGGAAAGCATTTCGCCGTTGCCGTCGGGGGAGGGTATCTCCCATCGTGGGATGAAGATGCCATAGCCCGGGATTGGCGCGCCGGGGCTTGGGGCATCTTGGCCAAAGGCCCATGCCTATCGAGAGAGTTTAAGTCTTTGTATTCCAGACGCACGCACACTGAGACATACCACAGTGACCAAGATAGCCCACGAGAACGAGATGGACAGTGAGATCAACATGATGTGTGCGATGAAGTTGAATAGGAGTAGACAGACCTGATTGAGTTGGACAGCCTGGCGCGGGGCTCATCTTTTGAAGTTAGGAGTATCAAACCTGTTGTTTCGAAGAGGGGTGGCGTCAAGACCAGGGGCTGGTTGATGCTCACGTCGTCTTGAATATCCGAAAGATACCATCAGACGAAGTTAAACTAGACAACCATCAATGCTTTGCCAAACCGCCGCATTCTAGGTAGCCCAAAAAGATCCCGCAGATCACCTCTATGGACGACTTGGCGTCTCTTAAAGTGCGAGATTGCTTCGCTACGTAACATCCAAGCCAGAAACGTGTTGCCTACCAGATTGGTACTCATCTAATTGATCTCGAAACTAACCAACACAACCCACTTAACATATCTTGGTTAACTAGAACGGCAAGTAGGAGAGCTGGGAATCTAGGTCTACGGTTCATGGATGGCAAGGCTACAATCCATGGAACCATCACGGGAGAATACAAGGCCTAACGAATTTGGACGGCGGAATACAACCCGACGAAACGAGAAACATAATCAATGTAGCCATTCCTTTATTGATGAAGCGCCGACAACGAAACAGAACCCTGCCGTCCGATTAGACTCAAAGTTGCCGTTTCATCTCCCCAGAGAGCAGTGCAGCGATGCCCATGTACCAAAGTTCTCAAAGCCGCAGCCACCACGAAAGCCAAAATCGGCGAAAGGGTATCGTCCAATACCAATGCGCCACATATACGTGAGCTTACTGTACTAATTGGTATTGATACGCATGCGGTGCAATCGCTGGTATCGACGAGCTGGCTGGCCGTCGTATGGCTATCACACGTAAATGTGTCGTGACATCGAACGCAGTCGAATCACGCCGCATAAGATAGTTATCATACAGGTGGCATAGGCTGCCTTACCTCAATTGATCTGGAGCAAAGGCAACCGGCGAAGCAGCCAGTAAGATAGGTACAAGTAATCTCATCTCATCAGGTTGACAAAGAAAAGGCTAGCTATATATGACAGTGACACGAAAGAAAAGGCTATTCTAGTACAGTAGAATCGTAGTATCTAGGACAACGGCTGTTGCCGTTCGTAGGCTAAAGCAGAAGTACCACGGCCGGATGCAAAGGAACCGGGTAAAAAGGGGGTATCGGAATGTCGCGGAACTCATTTGTAATGTAGGTGCGCGCGCTCATCATGCATATGCTCGTCGTGAAAAAACCAATTCATCATCAATAATGGAAAAAGGGGAGAGACCATCCGCGCGCCTCTCATAGGTCGCTCACGAACCCCTCAACTGTCTCGTCGACGGTCGCCAATCCGCCCGTGGTAGTGCCGTAGCCCCTCTCCTTCTTCTTCCCCTTTTTTGGTAGTAGCGGCGTCTGGTTCGTCGTAGATGTTGTTGTCCTCTGCCGGTCTTCGCTGTACCACTGGAACACGGCACACAGGAAGCCAATGAAGAAGAGGAACCTAAAAAAAAGGTCAATCCGTTAGTCAATCATGTAAGTTTTGGTGTTGAGTCAAGCCAAGCCCGAAGCTACATGTAGGTATCCCTTTCCTCCCAACGGACTGATCCGGACCAGAGATATTGTCGTAAAGAGACACGTGATGGACTAAGAAAATGACAGAAAAAAAGAAAAAAAAAGAGAGGAAAAAAAAGAAAGGGAACGAGTTACTCACCACATCTTGACAGCCAACCCGACGACGACCCGCACCCCCTTCTTCTCCAACCTGTCGCCGTTCTCCCCTTGCCCCTCCTCAACACCACTCACACCAGCGCACACTACGACGGCGCAAAATGTGGCCAGCACAAGACCGGCCGCCTGGAACCCCAAATCCCCAAGCCTGTTCAGACAGCCGACCCCGCGTAGCAGGGCCGCCGAGAGGGAGACGCTGAGGAGGATCATCAGGGCCGGCGACGCGAACTGGGACAACCTGCGGGTGCCGTCATCGTTAGCTATGCCTGATTTGTTTGTATGACACGAGATCAAGACTCCATCGAGATCCACCCTCCCTGGGTGGTAGGTACTTGATGGAGTTGGTGCTTCGTGGAGAGAAACGGACGGAGGCAAAAACAGTAGGGGAAAAACTCACCAGTTCCAAATCGCAAAATCACCGCCGGCGTTGTAGACCATGTAAATAATCCAGCCCTCAACACCGCCAACGACACACAACTCCAACCCCATCAAAATCCACCACGCAACAGCCTCCAATCCACCTCGGGCAGTCATCGCACCGTTCTCCCCCTCACTCGACCTTGAGCTCGAACTCCCCGCGCTGCCCCGACGTCCCCGTCCCGAGGAACGGTTTTGGTGGTGGTGGTGGTGGTAATGGCCTAGATTCCCCAACATCCTCTTCCCCTCCCCTGCTGCTGCTGCTGCTGCTGCTGCTGCTTCTCTTGCACCTAGACCCGCCTGCGCTTCAACGTCATACTCGACGACCGTGACCAGCGGGTGGTGATGATGTTTCCACGCCGCCTTTTCGTCTCGTTGCTGTTGATGTTGATGCTGATGCTGCTTTGGCACGCGCTGCTGCTGTAAATGTTGCCGTAGCTGCTGTTGCGGACTTCCTGCCCTAGTGACGATGGCCATCAAGGCGAGGCGAGATGCGGCTTCCATCGGGATCGGTATCGCGACCGTGGATGTGTATGCGGATATGGGCGTAGACGTGGGCTGACGAGCTCAATCCGGTTCGATTGTGCCGAGGTTAATAACGTACGAGTACGCAGTGTAGACATGCGAATTGCCCGGCGTTTCTGTCTTCCCTGTAGATTTGGAGTTTTTTTTTCTGGAGTAGTTGTCGGGAGTTTGGTAGAAGAGTGTACTCGATAATATACCTACTCAGTAGGGAGTTTGCGTAGAGTCGACGACGAGTGAATGATTGCAACAAAAAGTAGAAGCAAAATGAGAACCAGGCGAAAAGAATACGTGTAAGAAACTCATTTCAAGAAAGTTGGGTAATGAAGAAAGAGAGAACCTTGAATTGGGTGTGGACAAACCAAGGAACAACACGTTGACAAATTCCACCCCCAAGAAACTTTAGGCATCACGGAATTATGTGAGTGAACCCCTTAATTAGATACTTGGTATCATTGGGCTGTGTATCCCTTTTTTCTTTTGTGTTTTTCAGCTGGCTCGGCTCCCGACTCTCACACAAGTCTCTCACACACAAGTCTACTTAGCTAGAAGTGCCTAGGTAGAGGACCAGTATCTCTCCCTGACAAAAAGGGTTTGTGTGTCTCCCTTTCTTCCGACATGCGACGGACCACCTGACCCCGTCACCATTCCCGTCCGCGTCGCACCTGAGCCATCCATCTCACATCATCCATCCACCCCTCGTGCCGTGCCCCCTCAGCCCTCTTTCCCTTCATCCCTACTTACCTATTCATTGCCTACCTCTCACAATACTCTTACCTTTTTTATTTCTGCCCTGCCCTCCACCCAAGGCCTAGACCTCCCACCAGTCAGGTACCAGGCAAGTTGCCCTTCTCGGACCCCCCGCAGCAAAGGCCCGTTACCCCGGACCCGCAAGACCCCGTGTCTCGATGCCCAGCTCGTCTGCGCACCACTCATAGTCGTCCGCCCTCTCTGGACTCTTCTCGTTCCCGCCAGTCCAGCCGACACTCACGCATATCAACCTATCCAGTGACCACTGGCCAGTACGGAATACCATCCAAAGGCAGAGTGGTGGACAAAACACATAGCACACACATAACACACACTTCATCACGCATATTTGTGGTCACACCCGCACGCAAGGTACCTTGCCCACAGGAAGCACATCCATCTGCCTTCCCACCAAACCACATGTCATAGCATAAAAGACACAGAGAGAGAGAGAGAGAGAGAGAGAGAGAGTGTGTGTGTGTGTGTGTGTGAGTGTGTGTGTGTGACTTGCTGCAGCCTGTGGCCTGCGGCCTGCCATGCCTGGTAGACTTGCAAACACACACAACACGTGCGTGTTTTCTGTCTCATTACCCCAAATCATACATCTAGTACCCTTCTTCCCTTGCCGAATCATGAATACTCTACAGCCGACAAACGCCGCGTCCATGCCCAACCCCCCAGTGCAGTGTGCTGTACCGTACCGAACCGCACCGTATAGTACCTGGCCGTCCCAATCAGGATTCAATAGCTACTAAGAGTCATTCGCAATTCTGAAGCCAACCCCTGGGACTTTGTCGCCCATTACTCCAAGCTCATTCTAGCCTCATCGCCGATTCCCCATTGCCCACCCTCCTTGCCCTGTAAAGCGAGGTTCAACTTGAGTCCCAGCGCCGCAGCTTCCTCCTCGCTCTTGGCCTCACTTGCCCTACGACTGCGGTCCTGCTCCTTGTCGGCTTTGCTGGCGACGCTCTTATCCGTCACTTTCCGTCGTAATGACGGCGCTTTGAAAAATGATCGTCCGCCCGAGCTCGTCGAGAGAGTGGAAGCTGTGTCGTCCTTTTCTCTTTCCAGGTCCTTATCTGATAGGGTCAGGTCTTGCGCGGATTGTGTAGGGGAAACCATCTTTTCTTCGAGCGTGCTGTACCTCTGCGTCGTCAAGGCGGGACCCGGGGGACCTGATGTGGGCGAGCCCGGCCGGGCAGAGCTCGGTGCTTGTGAGGCGTCCAGTTCGTGTGCCATTTCGTCCTCCGAAACCTCCACCAGCTCGGCGTCGCGGTACCACTTTCTCCGTCGTGTCCAACGTCCCCATCCGTCCGAGCCGCGGCGTCCGTTTTGCCACTGGGCGAAGTGTGTTAGTCACATCACATCACATACATGCTGGCACTCAGTTACAAAGAGTCAGAGGTCGCTCACCTTGTTGTCGTAGTAGATCCATCCATTCTTCCCAGGTTCCCCGTCATAGTCAATGGGTTCAATTCCGTCATCCGGAACCCCATCGACCCTCCATTTGCTCCCTTCAACCCACCGCCAGCGCATGTTGCTACCATCCTCAACTTCGGGCAACTCAAATGTGTCTCGTGACGGCACAGGGTTATTATGTTCATCAGTCCACGCCGACCGTTCGTAGGCAAACATGCTCTGCGTCCAGCCTAGGCCCACCCATCGCCGCTGATTCTCGTATATAATAAAGGTGAACTTGACACCCGCGTCCTTGCTCGTGGCATTGTTGCCATGTCTGTGGGACTGCTTGCGCAGCGCCTTGGTCAACTCCGATGTTGCCGGCTTCGCCTGCACTTTGCCATTCTCTGCCGCGGTGATCTGGACAGGAACAGCCTTGACAGGCTTTTCAAATGTTAAGCCTGTGACCAAGGCCGCCGTCCTCCGGATTGTGGCACTCCGCCATAAGAGCGTCCGGGCGACTCGCAGGAACCTAGCATGCCATGTCAGCACCAGGGTGCCGAAGAGCAGAGCCACTCTTCGAGTCGTGATGATGCGTAATGGTGGGAGCGTCAAGGCCATCCAGAAAGGCGTACAGAACAGTATCCGCACGAACAGCGTCGTCAAGGCTGGTCGTGTTGTGGCAGACGTAGGGGTTCGTTGAGTGCTCAGAAAGTCGGTCAATTCAAGGAGCGGCTCCAGCAAGAGATTACATCGCCCAGTAAACTCCTTCAATGTCTCTACAATCTCGTCCAGTGTCTTCTGGTGCCTCGTATTCGTCGCCTCTGATTCGCCTCGTTGATGCCCCTTTGTTGTGCTCGTGGTTGTGCTGCTCTTGGGTGTCGACTTCTGTGCTTTGCCCCCAGTTGTACCTCCTCCGGTGTTCTGCGCACCACCGGGGTCTTTGGAAGCCGGCTCTGTCCACCCACTGCTGCTCAGCGGACTGAAGCGCCTGCCATACATTCCCAGTATTAAGGTCAGGACAACGACAATCGGCCCCGCCATGCGCACAACAATGTCGCCATATAGGACGATGGCCCAGAAGGATGCCAGCAGAAGAAAGCTCTCCCACGGATCGTCGGTCGTCCATGTCAACAGCCCGGCAAGCTTATTGAGGGGCAGGAGAAAGGGATGCGAGTATGCTAATGCGCGGGTGATTTGCGGCGGCGTGGCTAGAAGGAGCGGAGACTTTTGGTGGACGATGATGGTGGACTGGCGGGAGGATCGGCTTGGAGTAGTTGCGGCGAGGGTAACGGGGGAGAAGGTCGCATAAGTGGGCGGCGCGCCGGAGGGTGTGCCGTCGAAACCGGAGCCCTGAGAAGGATCGTTTCCGGAGTCGGCATCGGCGCCGCGGTGGGCCTTTGGGGTCGACATGTGGACTAGCCAGGGCGTATCCTGCAGCGGGTGACGGAACGGTTAGCCTGGCTGTGGATTGGAAGAGTGGATGGATGCGTAAGGTAGGTAGGTGGCAGGATGCAGCTGTGGCAAGCCGCCCGTCAGTGAAGCCGGAGAGGGAATGAGGTGTGTAGACTGGATGCCATTTGGGGTGGAATGCGATGCGTGATGAAGGTGGATGGGAAAGGGGAGATGCGAGGCAGAGAGCAGAATGTATGGCCAGATAGGGCAGACGAGCGGAAAAGGTTATGACGTGGCTGATGCGTTGAAGGATGCCAAAGCGCAAGTGGCAGCTGAGCAGAAAGGCAGAGACAGAGACAGAGAGAGTGAGAGAGACAAGAGGCAACCGGGGTAGCTCCGTGACGGGCGTGACAGTGTCTCTCTTTTCAGTCTTGTCTGTGTGCCATCTGCTGCCAGCAGCTGTCCCGAGCTCAGCTCTGCTCTGCTCTGCTCTGCTCTGCTCTGCTCTGCTCTGCTTAGCTTTACTGCCCGTGAACAAGGCCAGATAGTCAGGTCGGGAGGCAGACATTCAAACATGCCGCCTCCGTTTCTCTGTCACTCTTTTCGGCCACGGCGGAACAGGGCGGAGCCGGGTGCGCTCCAAGGTCTGGGTATCCGCAGGCTGCTCCGTAATGACGAACAGACTACAGGGCAAGGATGTGGTGGGCGAGGGTCGGGGGTGGGGGTGATTCGGGAGGGTCTCTTTTTCTCACAAAGGCAGCCATCAATGTCCGTGGTCCTCCACTGCTTCCGCAGACTTTCGGGGCCGCTGCGGCTTCTGCGCGTTGTTCTTGTCGTCGTCGTCGTCGTCGTCGTCGTTGTCGTCGTGCTCGATGCTTAGGGATTGCCCGCGTTGACTCGGATCAAGAGTTGGTGGTTCGTGGGAATTGCCAGCGAAAGGGCACAGCGGTAGTTGTCGCAGGATGATTGAAGAAGAGGATTAGAGGAACGGAGGGAGCGAGGCTTTCCGCAATGGCATGCGCATGTCCTCCACAGGCCAAATTCGATCGCAATTGTCTGACTCTGTGGATGGCAACGTCATCGGTTTGGGTCGCAGGCGGGCAGTCGTAGACTCGTGAGGTAAGGTAAAGTAAGGTAGTTGGGTAGTCGAGGATCAGGTCGTCGCAGTGGCTCGCTGGTCGCACTTTAAACTGTCCGTCGCGGCATCGGCATCGGACTGCCTGGATCTTGTCCGGCTTCTCTTTCTTCAACTCGAGGTAGAGATTTGAGTTCTGGACAGCACTTGGTTGATCCTGTTGATTTGCAGGTAGGAGATGAAATAGAGGACGAGGTACGAGCAAGCTATGTGGAATGGGAGGGACGACAAAGAGAAGATAATCGGAAAATGGAATGGATCAAGCTCGGCAAAGTTGCAGTTGAGCGCTGAAGAAATGCGACGAGACGAGACTGAGGTGAGGTGCGCTGCTGCACCCAGCTGGGAGCTGCTGAGGTACCTACCTAAGGTACCTACCTACCTGCCTGAAGTCGGTAAGGTGCCACTGGTCATCGGTCCACGTGCCTGCCGATATTTGGGGTACGTAGCACGTACCTAGTACAGCTTCGGCTGGTGCTCACGCTCTCACTCCATCCAATCTCACCCAACCTCTCACCTCTCACATCTCACTGAAGCTCAAGCTCTGTCTCTCTCTCTCTCTCTCTCTCTCACTTCAACCCCGGCAATCACATGCAAATTCACAACCTACCTAGACCCCCAAAGCTCCCCATACCTCCATCCATTCATCCCCGGGTATTAACTCAAGGGAAGCAAGCTGCTGACTGATCGATCCACTATTCACCCCAGCTGCAATTCATCGACCATGAGCACGGATGATGGATCCCAGTGCAAGACTCAAGTCCGTATGACAAATGGCCGATGCTCAACCTCCTGGCTAAGCTACGGATCAATATCCTCATCTCACTGCCACCATCTTCACATACAATATTCAATAAAAGTCTCTTTCGTGACACATTCTCAACAATATGATATTGATTTGTGCTGTGCTACAAATTCAATCAGGCATGCACCTGATAGCACTCAA
The DNA here is from genome assembly GCF_027942845.1 of Colletotrichum fioriniae. Lineage (NCBI taxonomy): Eukaryota > Fungi > Ascomycota > Sordariomycetes > Glomerellales > Glomerellaceae > Colletotrichum > Colletotrichum fioriniae. The sequence continues at coordinate 1,865,556 of NW_027076848.1, forward strand.
CTAACACCACATCTCCATGTTGATAGCAATGGAAAGCTCTCATAACTAACAATCCCCATGTTTTCCTTGTCCTTAAACTCCCAAATCACTATATCGAGCGATTGAACCGCATCGCTCCTCCCCCTCGGGATATCCCATGTCTCTTGCGAAAGCCAGTCTAATAACCGATGACCGAGTCCATACTGGGATTCGCGATCAAAGGTGAAAAGGAAAAAAGAAAAGGAAAATGAAAAAGCCAACCGCCTTGACGCCGTTTAGTCATTCATACACCACAGTACCCTCGAATCTCTCACCGCACCGTGGCATCCCATATCAATACAGGTGCTGCATGTCCGGGTTCTTTCCCGAAAGCCATTTGTAGAACTTGGTCGCTTGCAGCTTGGCTCCGCGTTGGCTGCCTGTCAACGAGTTGGCCTCAAACACCAGCTTCTGCTCCGCCTTCTCGCTATTCTCCGTCTTGAGCTCCAGCTGTACTGTCGTTCCCGCCATCTTTGCCGCCTTGACTAGGCTAGCATCCACCACGGCTTCCATGCCGTCTTCTTCCTTGCTTCGCATGATACTGCTCGATTCGTCCTCGGCGTGGAAGCGCAGGAATTTTCCTGGCTGCGCCCAGTGCTGACTGCCCTGGTGAAACTCTGACACATCGATAAAGTTTTCGACGTCTTTCCTGCCTCCCAGAGCAGGAGATGCCGCCGCACTTCGGTCGATGAGAGGCGATTGGAGCGCCGCAGGCGTGACTCGAGGTGACTCGGATGCCCGGACTGCACGCCACTGCTCACTGTTGACCAAGCTGGCGTGCGTCAACACCTTGGGAGTGCTACTACCCGAAGCAGTACCGTTGCTCGTGCTGATCACCACCGTCTGCTTGATCGCCCCTCGCTCCTGGTCATCATGAGCACTGCTGCTGCTCATGCTCGCGATGCTCATGCGGGGATCAGGCCGGCGAGCAGCGCTCTCGCCGCTGGCGGCGCTAGCACTCCGCGGAGGCTGAGGAAACGGGCTGTTCAACGCTGGCGACGCTGCCTCTTTGATACTCTTGGTGGATAGTGCAGGCGAAGGCTGCTGGCTAGCCCTCGTCATCTGATCGACATGAATACCCTGACTAGGCTTCTGAGGCAATGGATGTCGGAGTGGCGCTGGCTCAATAACGCCTGGGGACGGCTTGGATGGTAGAGGCCGACGGACTGCGCTCTCGGAGTCGGCTGTGTCGTTTACCAGGTCTGCAATTTGCAGCTTGGGGCTTACACGGGGAACCTCCTTGTCTAGGCTTAGTGATTTGGTAGCAGCCTTCATCGCGCTCTGGGCCAAACTTGCCATTGATACTTGGTCCACCTGAGACTGCTTCTCGCTGTCTTGCCGGAGTTTTGTAGCTTCTACCGCCGCGTGCGCACCATCTTCGGCATTTTGTCTCTGAGACGCCTTACTTACGGCAGTTTCAGTATGCGCAGACCGGCCAGTTGCCGAAACAACCGTCGCCTGGCTCGAACCTGGTGATGCGGTGCTCTTAAGCGCGCTGCCATCAGTTTGAGGAGCGGGATTGGGAACTGGAGTTGGCCCATTTACAGCGATCTCTGCAGATGTTGGCTGAGGTGTCGCGGGGGTTCCAAGAGCGACTGTAACGGGTCCTCCATTGGTGTTCGTGGGGACGGGCGTCGCCTTCTCCTTACTGTCGGCTCGATCCTTGGACGGCGTTACTTGGATAGCATCGTCCATTGCCACATCCTCCCTATCTACTGCTGCCTTGTCTTTCTTGGCTGACAGACGAGTGCCCGCAGCAGCTCCAGATCTCCCCGTCATCCAACTGCTCTCACTCAACCGCGACGCAGGCCGCACCTCTTGAGTGCTGCGCCTGAGAGGCTGCTGAGGTGTAGTTGGGCCTTCGTCGATATCCGCCATGTCGTCATCTGAATCCTGGCCATTTCGGCGCTTCGGCTCCACGTAATCTTCGTCATCCGAATCGTCAGCTGGAGGAGGATTGTCGCCAAAGTCGTACATATCCACATCGGGTACGGGATCCGAGTCCGATGCCGAAGCAAATGATGGCAGCTTCGCGGGAATTGTCGCCGTCGTCGCCGTCTCTGTCGTCGACTCTACTTCTGCGCCGGCCGGTGATTGCCTTGCCTGCACATGAGCCAGCATGGCCTCGAATGAGTCGTACCCACGGATCTCAGCATACTTCTTTCTCGCGTTGTTGGCCGGGTCCAAGGGATCAGCAGATCGGTCAGGGTCGTCAAGGAGCAAAGGCTTCAGAATGAACTTGACGCCAAGCCAACCCAGTCTAGTGTTGCCATTCTTTTCAAACCACAAAACGGGAACGTCCCTATCCAACTCACGCGGCTCGCCATCTCCGTAGCCAGGCGCCCAACCCCCAATGCCTTCGTCATTGTACGTATAGCAAGTAGGCCTGATCTTCCTGTCGCAAAGCTGTGTGTCGCTGAGCCAGCCATCCCATCCGCACATCTTCAGAGATGTCCAGCCCAGTATCATGACAATGTAGAGCTTGTTGCTCCTCGGCCATTTTGCATGGTAAATGTCACCTGGAATTGGATTCATAATGTGATCCCCACCACGTTGCTGTTTCTCTTCCTGTGATCTCGAGTCCAACTTCGTTTGGTAAGATCCCACGCTGTTATGAGGTGCTTGGAATGATGAATCGGAAACAGACGGGTCCCTGACTGGAGCCATCGTGTGAGCGGCCGACTGTCTTTTACCACCGGACTTCGGACCGTGCAGCTGGTTCAGGGGCTTGTATCCATTTTCGAAAGCAAGACGGACGCATTCGTTGTTCATTGCAGCAAGCTCCTCCGTACAATCAACGACATGAAATCCAATGGTTTCAACCGCCAACTTGTGCTCCTTCTTCTGATGACCGTGCGAGGCGCCGTGGAGGTGCTTGGCTGCCGCAGCCAGTGCATTCTGCTTGAAATGCACGCCATGCTCGTCGCATCGCAGAATATAGAAAACGTCCTCGAATTTGACGATGTTGTGCTTGTATTCTGCTTTACCGTCCTGGTAAACTTCAGCAAATGTGATCGTCCTGGGAGCTATCGACTGTGGCGTATCAGTTCTTGCGCGCTTCGGATCTGCATCTCTAGATGACATGTCGCTAGCATCCGACTTCCTCTTAGCCATCTTATGGCGGTCAGAGTGGGAGTCTACAGACTGTCTCAGCCCATCTTCCGCTCTTAACATGGCGCCTTGCCCAAAGTTTCTACCATCACCCGCCTGTAGTCTGTCCACACGGGAGCCCATGGGTCCAGCATTCATGGGCGGCAGAGGTACCCGGTTGCTACGGTCAGCTAGGTTGGGCTGAGTGCCGCTGACAGGCTGTCCAGACCCGGCTCTCGGAGGGCCATAATGATTGCTACCCAACGTAGGAATATGGGGTTGCGAAGGAAGCACTCGAGGCGCCCCATTTGCCAGTGGGTTGTTCACCGGTCGATTCGGGTGGTACAAGGCTGAAGTACGAGGCGAAACCTGTTGCTGGCCAGGTTGGTTGTGGTGAATCCAGGTCTGTCCTTGGGTTGGGTGGCCCTGGCTAACCTGCTGTGGTTGGCGAATTTGATGGTCAAGTTGAGACGGCATCGGAGCCGAGCTGCCGTGCCCAGGCATTCCATTTGTTGGCCGCTGCTGAACGGGTTGATTTGGCACCATGGGGCCTTGTGGCAAAGGGTGACGTGCCTGCTGAGGAGGTGTGCTCATTGGCATGGTTGAGGGTGAGCCGCGCCCAGCTGGACCAACGCGTGCGCTGACAATCTGGGCCGACGGATTTGTTGGCGTACGTCCCAGTATGCCAGCGTTTGGAGGGTAACCGGCGTTGCGTACCGAGTTGTTGCCGGGCACGGGGAACCCCATGTGATGTTCCCGAAGAGCATCCGCTTCGCGTCTCGCGCGGTCCTTCTCCTCGGCATCACGCCGTTGCTGGCAGGCGGCATACCGATGGGACCGTAGTTCGTGCTGGTACTTTTGAAGAAGCTCGCGAGCTTTCTGTGGCAGATTTAACGTGTCGGCGAAGCGGGCCTCATCATCGAGATCGTGACAGGCGTCACGCTGCTGCTGGGTGAATTTGGCATTTACGTTCTCCTTTTCAGCCTCGAAGCGGGCCTTCAGGGCTTCGAACTCTGCAAACCAACGTCTGCGATCTTGGTCTAGATCTGTTTGACTATTTTGCGACATGGTCGCCGTGGAAGATGAGATACTCGCCATGAGGACGAGATTAGGTTTGCTGTCCGAGGATAAATGTCTGTCTCGTCCACTCGGCAGAGGTTTTAATCAAAGTCTCTGCTGATAGTAAGTTGACTGACTGACTCAGTTTGGACGACCCATGCCCAAGTCTCAGCCAGTGGAGGAACCTATTTCAAACATGGCATTAGATACTGCATTCCAAGATATCTCAACCCTGCGGGTCGATGGGTTTACGCAAAATGAAGGCACATCGGTGATGTCTGTACCTCTATGTGATTAGGGCCAGATGAAGTAGAACCCACTCAACGACCACTGTCAAGTAGTCTACCCACAGAGTTTTCCTACGCGATTCGTAATCCGCGGAAGGAAGGACGAATAATGTCGACGACTAGTCAGTTAGCCGACGTGGAATGCTTGACTAGAGCTCGCAGACAGATGCGATGTCCTTTGCAACGGCAGCAAGGAGGCGATCCGTAGAGCAGTAGGCCGCAGAGCAGAGGGTCCGGGCGATGAGACTCGACGTCTCTTAGACAAAGGGAAGCGTGAGATGAAGAGTCGATGAAGGGCAAAGAGGAAAAGGGCGATGGGGCCTCGCTCGGTGTGTAGTCGTCTAGGACAAAGTGAGGACGGCCAAGATGAAAGGGACTTTGGCGTTGGTAGGCAGGCAGGCAGCGTACTAAGGTAGGTAGGCAGGTGCGGCGGTGGTAGCGAGAAGTCCTGTCGTAGGTGGAGTTGTGTAGGTGGCAAGTCAACGACGTCTGCCTATTAGGATCTCTTGTAGTTCGTACGGATACCTGCTCGGTCCCGGTTAGGATAAGTTGCCAGGCAGAAATAGAGTGAAAATGAATCAGATCAAGATCCCAGATGCAGAGATGCGGGACCCCTCGTCTATCGGTATGGTGGTGATCGAAAATAGAATGGGGAGATGTCAAGGGCGCCAGTACTTGCCACTTGGAGAGGTGAAGTTGTTCGGACCGGGGGGTGTGGGAAGGTGCGGAGTTTGGGTGTGTGGGAGGTGAAAAAAGATGAAAGAAATGGGGGGCGCGAGGTCGGTAAGAGGGCGGTAGAAGGATGGCAAACAACAAAGCGTAAGAAGGAAGATGCAAACAGCGAGTGATTGTGAGGGTGAGTGTGAAGATGACCAACGACGACCGGTGATGGATGAGCCCGGATGATGAATCAGGGACGAATATGTTGGGTAAAACGGGTAAAGGTAGAGGTAGGGAAAAGGAAAAAAGGTACCTTAAGGTGAGGTAAGGTAAGGTAAGGTGAGGTAAAGTATGGGAAGGTATGGAAGGGCAAGGAGTGGAAAGAAAGGAAAGAGGGAAATTAGTCCATTGTTTCGGGAAAGAGCAAATGCTGTTGGTCCTGCCAATGAATGGCATTACTACTACATAATAACCGCCAGCTAAGATAGAATGGCAGGCGCGCCTCTGCCGCCCGTTACTTCCTCTCGAGTCTTCCCATGCCATCATAGACAAGGTGAGGAAGGACCAACCAGACCGGGGAGTAAAGGTAAGGTAGGTAAGGGAGGGACCGTAAGGTAAAGTGAGGTAAAGAAAGAGCCTACCATACCTTACTGGGTAGATACCCGGTAAGGCAAAGTAAAGCAATGGGAAACGCTCAATGCCAAGTACGTACCTGATTTGCTTGCTATTCTACTGATATCTGAGGTATCGGCAATCGGTCAGAGCCCGTACAAAGTGAACATAAGAAGAAGAAAAAAACAGATCCTACTATCCGTACAAGAAGAGAAGTGTCCAATTATCCCTACGAATGGATACTCAGAGGGGGGAAGGGGGGGAACGGGTGTACGGTGTCTAAGTACGAGTGTGTAGCAAGACAAGTGGAATGAGGATGGGCCGAGAAGAATGATGAATACTTTTAAGAGGGAAAAAAGCAAGACCAGGGCATACAGTGTGTAAGTATCCGTATCCGTAGGCAAAGTGCTCATTTGGTGGCTACTTGTACCAGACCAAGCTAGACTAGAGACAGCTGGGGTACGTCTGACTGGGCTAGAGTGTGCATGAGTGGTGAGATAATCTGAGAGAGTGTGTGTGAGGTGTGTTGTGTGTCGAGCACATGCAAGCTGTTCCTGGGGGAGGGGCTTTTTTTTTTTTTTTTTGGGGGGTTATCAGCGCCTACTTTACGCCGTACGGATACCTCTTACGGATACAGGAAATTGATTTATTGCCTTTCTCTCTTTTTTTTTCCCCCCTGTGGCTCCTCCGCTTGCCTTTACGGAAAGAGAGACATTGCTCTCTCGGACCCGGCTGGGATTGGACGACCTTACCTTACGGCCAAGCGTCTGGAGGAATCGGTACGTATCTGCTAAGTACTTAGCCCTTTTCACCTCACCTTTGAGTAAGGTACCTTAGGTGGGTAGGTTTGCTGACACAAGGTACTGGGGTACGTATACTTCTCCATGGCTGACCACGTATCTTAAGTCCGCGCATCTCTCTCACTTGGGCTCTCATTCTCACTCTCACTTTAGGTACTTCGTACCTTGTCATTGGTCTCACTCTCACTCACCCTCCGCCTGTCTATCTCTCAAACACTATTCTCTTCTCGCACTCTGATTACCTGAATCTCACGCAATGGAGCCATCCGCCGCTGCCCACCACTCATCGGAAAACCTATTCAGAAATGGACGTAGCGTTCCGAAGGGTGGGTACCCCCGTCAAAGAAGCTCCAGAGGTACATGCTTCACAGGCTCCCGCTCACTCATTAACGTACGAAGTATGGACGGTAAGGCGTGCCAATCCATCCCTCCTCAACCGCGTATCCGTTATAATACCTTACCATACGAAGTACGGAGCCCTCGTACGCCCATACCTAGCCTTAGCTACAGTGTTCCTATTACACTCGTGGCACGGTAGGCTGAATCCGTACCTAAGCTCCCCTTCAGCTCGGCGCCACGCCCACTCATTCCCAACCAAGCCTGCTTCTCCAAGAAATCCACACATTCATTCACTGATGATTCAACTTCCAATGAGTCCCAACTCATACCAGACCATCCCATCTCAAAAGTATTTGACCGTGGTCGTAGCCTTCGACTGGTAGTGTATTGGACGTATCCTACTAGCCGAACATGTCCTCGCCATTGGGTATCTCGTCGCATTAGGGACCTCCTCAGCGAGGGCCCCCCCAAAACACGCCAATTCGCCGCTCTCAAACGCCGTCGGGCTCATACTTCCATGTTCCACCCCCGACTCCCGAGTCCTTGATGATTATCTCCGGCCCCGTTCATTTTTCTCGCTCTCGTGAAGACAAGGCAGAAAAACTTTCAAGACACAAAAGATTGCCATTGATCCATCATCCCCGTGGCTCTACGAAGTACCTAGTCTCCCAGTCTCCCCCTTCTCATACTCATACACCAAGGGACCCACCGCCATCACCACACCATTGATCCCTTAAAGAGGGGGGAAAGCGAACCTGCTACTCGCCTCTCACTGCTCACTCGCTACAAGACTCATGGGTTCCATGGGCTCCAAGCAGGCGGGAGCAATCCGCACGGCATCTGATTTGCGCCAAATCCCCGTATCACCCTGCGCCCCGCGCCCCCGGCAGGCCATGGCCGCCATGCTCCCATGATTATGTAGCTGGTGTATTACGGATACTCCGCTGTCCGTACTTTACCAGCTTACCATTGACCATCACTGTCACCATTGACTATTCGTACCCTTGCCTTGCGGCTTGCCATGATACAATATGCCATGCCGCTATGAATGACCACCCCAGTCGCTCACTCGCACTGCTCAGTGCTTGCCTCCTCCTTATCTCATCTCACCTCACTTCACCTCATCTCATCACACGAGTGTGACAACGTACATCACCGCTGCCCTTAACCTAACCGGTCTTACGAGGAAGCCGAAGCCTCGGATCGATGCGCAAGTACCTCACTTATCTTCTTCCGACTCTTCTCAAACACCTTGGACTAAGAGATTGCATGGCAAAAGTCTGGGCATGACTCTCCCACCGGTCTGACAGAACATAATTCAGACTCAATCAGACTCTGACTGGCCAGTACTCCGTATCTCTGCGTACTCTACAGCCTAACTGGACCCGTGACTTGGCACCACTCGCAAGGCAGGGCACGGGTATATTGCGCCGTCATACAGTTCATAATAGCGTCTTTCATTGGTTCACCATTGAGCACTTTTGGTAATTTTCGCCCGGCGTCCCACGCGACTCATCACGGACCCCCTGCCAAACTATTACTTTTCTGGCGCATTTGCACTTCCACCAGGACATTGGATCAGCCTGTAAAGTCCGGGAGACGTTAGGTCGATCGGCATCGTGATCAGGGCCGTCGAACATTGGCTTGCTTGCACCTTGTTTCCCGCCCGCTTACAGCTTACCTTATTCCTCTGGGTCGTTCCCGAGATCCGCGTACCCTACTACAGAGCACACGTTTTCACCCTCGGCTTGTCTCTCACCTAGCCTCTAGGTACCTATATCACCATTGACCATGGTACGAAGTATTCGTACTGCACACGCACTGGGCGGTGGCACACATCCGACACCCGCCATCCACTCCCTCATCCATGTCGCAGTTCAGTTGAGAGTTGCGGATTCAAAATTCTTAGATGATGCCGCTATTCCAAGACGGACCATGATTCCGCGTAGCCCAACTCAAAACATGCCTTTTTATGATTTATCCCACTCGAAACCGCTCTCTCGCCGTGTCCGCGGCCCGCGTGGGATCTTGTCCGTGGATCCCATTACAACTTGAACCCCCCCCTTTCCCGAAAATGTATGCACGCACCATGACCACAAACCATGTGCTGCCGACTGCCGTACAGATCTATACCACGGAATCGTCGCCGTGCTTTTCCTTTCTACTGCTATCTTATCACAGTAGAGCGTAATTTGACTTTTGGGCTTTCTCTCTCCCCGTACGTACCGTCCGATAATTATTATGACTTCTTGCCCCTCCCGTTCGCCGTCGATGCTGAGCCGAACACACATACAACATGGGCAAAATCAACTGATACTCGTTGACCCCTTCTTGGCGTCGCACTGAACGCGCACTCACCTCACATCACAGGCGCACTGGCGGCGCAAACGCCCAACCAACCAAACTAGCACACAATGCTTGCAATGCTTCTTGACGTTCTTACCGAATGAAGAAAGTATTTCCACAGTCCACCACCACTCAAAACCAATCTTCTGTGCACGCAGGCATCCTGTCAAACTGTCCAACTATCCATCATACGCCCGTAGTCCCGTTTGCTTGTTTTGTAAATTGTTAGCCCCTCTCAAACAGTAATTTGCTTGCGGTGCCCCATTCCCCGTCCTAATGATTACTTGCTGGTCCCTAAACTCCATACCCCGTTCCGCACAGTCATAAACTCTCTGTTGGCAGGTCATCACTTTAGCCTTTCCTTGCTCCTCAGCGCCGCCTCACGATACCGATACCTCCGTGCCTGGCTCGGTGTTCGCATCAAAACTCTGTGCAGCCCAGTGCAACTTCGTCCAGCTGAACCATATTGGTTCCTCGTTATCCGTCCTCTTGTCTATTTCTGTGACTCAATCCCAATCTGGTGCAACTCTAATATCTACTGCGGACGGTCAGTCCGATATACCCTTACGAGCCCGCCATTACTCATGCAACTAGGCGATAGAGCGTGCGCGCTGCGCAGTGTCTCTATTCAATGCAGCCAACGAGCGTTCGGTATTCGGAATCCGTATGGCCGTGGATGTCCTGTCAGACATCAAACTACAACAATCTGTGGCTATGGCTTGGATTTGCGTTCCTGAGACCTGTGTGAGCCGTGCATACCGAGATACGTGTATGCGTTGGGTGTAGCCGTACATTCCCCCTAATAGTCCAGCTGGTATGCAGAGCTTGACTCAAATGACGCCATTCATACCATGGATTACACATCCATAGTCAATCATGAAAGGAAACACGGAGGCAGAAAGCTACCAAAGGTGGAGGAATGAAAGCCCGGACTGCCCGGCCTCCTGAAGTCCATCGGCCGCATGGAGGGACAACCCATAGTAGCCGAGACTTCGTAATGTCGTACAAATCCGAGAATCCCATCCCCTTCAATATCGGCATCCCACAATATGGGGCCCAATCAGGGATCTTTTTTTGCGAAAGCGAACAACTCTGTAACTTTGAAGGGACCCGTGCCTCTACCTTACAAGCTTGGGGCGAACCAGTCCCCTCTAGGCTCTAGCATTTCTCTAACACCCTGCCCAACGCAAGGTCACACACGCGCACACACACATAGCCGAACAGCGGAATTCGGTATCCGTAACCCATATTGTTCTTATGCCACACTGTAACACTAACAACCTTCTTCTAGAAAGGGCCATTCGGTGACAGGTAATCCGTAGACTGATTACCTAGGGTGCCCTTTTTATTGTCAACGCCAGGCCAATCGCTTCTTCAACTCTTACCACATCTCAGCATCTTCACCTATCCGTACGAACACATAAAAGTCAGTGTATCAACTGCAGGGCCAAGTTTTACAAGCACTATACCCCTTTCCGCCCAATCCCCGTCCGCCACGCATGTAATCAGTAGTGGGAAGGGTGCCCGCCACACTTTCGCATTCATAGCAGCTCATGTGCCTGATTCTTACCGCCAGACGGCAAGGCAATAGGCTATACGGGAATAGAAGCTATTCCTAGCTTGGGACGGAAGGATGCTCTGATTTGCCATCTGCTTCTCAGCCTGCATTGCGCCATCGACCACCTACAGCCGCACTATCGGCCTGTCAAGTTGCGCATCATGCAAGTCTGAGTCAGTGAGAGCGTATGCTTGGCTCATTCTACGCCTCTTGTGCAACGTGAAAGATCGTTGATGACTATCTAGATGTTTGAGACGGCTTGTCTGGGTACCAGATTGAGACTATCGTATCAGTACGGATACTTGGACCTAGTTTGATATCATAGACGTAGCGTTGTGTTGGAACACCCGGCCTACACCATAGCTTCTCAGTTATGCTGATGATTCTTCCCATCATCAAATTGATGAAACGGCAGTCGTGAGGTGCAACCTCGCGAATCCCATCATAGACTTCACCTATCAGTCCATATCATCACCGAACGCTTCTTGGATCGGCCATGGCATGGCGGAGCACTCCGATCATAGACGGGGTTCCAAAGTCCCAAACTTGAATCCCTGTCTCACTAGGCGTAGATCACTAATCTCCATCAAATTCGCCCTGTCCAACCGAGGGGCGGGTAATGCCAAGTTCTCATTAAGAGGGGCGGGCGAGTAAAGGATCACCTTCCTCAGTAATCACTAATAGCTGACATGACACAGACGCTGATCACTAACAAAACAAAAATGCGAACTCTACGCATAGTAGAGTGCATTTACAGAAATTCGTATAGTATGGTAGGGTTTACGAAAACTCGGACCGATACCGAAAAATCGCTGTGATGGGACGTGTGTAGAAAGCTTCACTACGTTTTGCATTCCTGCGAGGTTGTATGTTTCCTTGCTGTTTCCGCCTGAAGTCCCCGGAAAGAGGTGGCCCAAACGCAATCTGGCCGATAGAAGGGGAAGGAAAAAAAAAAAAAAAGAGCTCGCTATCGGTTCTACGCCGCTGCTAAACGGAAACACTGTACAGTCATTAGCGGTCAGGCGGTGTATTCTTATTTTGCCATTTTGGGGCATTGTTTCCCGTGCGGAAACTTGCCTGATTCGTGTAGTTGAGACCACTACCCAAACTCTGCTCCCTGGATAGCTCCGGGGAATGCAAACTGTCAAAAGGTGGGTGGGAGTAGTGTCTGTCTGCATACCGAACAGGGTGGGTGCCCCTTATTAAGAAATCCCACAGCAGCCGTGTCAGTGTCCCTTGCCGAGCCACGAGGTTCTCGCCAGTCATCCCATGTTGCGTGCAGCGTTTACAAGTACCGAGGGTTCGTAGGAGAGGGGGGAGTTGCCTGTTGTGCTGGGTGAGGTTTAAAGTTATTCTGGACATTGCCCCGACGCTCTACTCCGCAACAAGATTCACATACGGATAGAGTCGAGAAGCTCTTGACTTGGGCTAAGAGGGGGCTCGGGTCTTATTTACTAAGATTGTCCGCGGGCAGTGTGGACCCCGACTACCTCAGGTGTCACGTAAGTATTTCCCGGCGCCGAAGACCCAGCTGTCTCTCGCGTCAATGTGTGCACACTTTCGGAATACCGGATTATCTATCATGACCCAAGGTAAGGAGTGGTGCCCAACGGAGAAACCGAGGCTTAATTGCAGCATGGATTATCGCGAGAAAACTACCGCATTTTTAACCATTATAAGTCAATTCTCCGTGGCTATGTTTCAGAATCTAGTTCCAAAGCATGATGAAATGCCAGACTATATGCATCTGTCAAAAACTGACGCCCACACCACGCAGACAAAGTCGACATAGTTGTGTCCAATCCTTAACAACCTCATCTTCCTATGCAGAATTTTGATGAACAAGCTTTCAAGACAAGGTAGAAAAGAGAGGCAGGCAACCGATGCATTTACTTTCTCTGACATGTAATTCGGGTGCCTCCAACTTGGCCTCCAGAGAAGACTTCATCAACGGCATCATAGAATGCGGTGAGGTCAGCATCTATCGATGGATCTTTCTTGTAGGCTTCAGCACGCTCATGCACAAAGTCGGTCCAGACTGTTGACATATCAACCCAGTCAGTGACCTCAAACCCAGCCTTCTCGAGCTCTGCAATATAATGCTCTTTATCGGGCAAGTCCAGACAGGAAACCGAGCTTCTCAAGACTTCGAGAGTCTTGGCGTCCAGAGATGTCCGGGCAAAGAAGTCTTCAATGTACATCTTGCCTCTTGGCTTGAGGACACTGTGTGCTTTCTTGAACAGGACTTCTCGCTCTGGAATATGCAGGATGCACAGGAATGAGACGATGTGGTCAAACGGCGCACCCATTTTAGCTGGGTCAAGTTCGAGGAAGTTGCCGTTAATGGAGGTCGCATTTGTTCCAGCACCCGATTTTTCGTTAATCGTCTGAGCAATATCGTGAATCTCCTTTTGCAGCTCAATACCAGCTGTCGTAGCATCGAAGTGTCGGTAGAAGTATCTGCCCGTGCCGCCGAATCCGGATCCGATATCGAGCACCCGCTCCCCGGCTTGCAGGCCCAAAGACTTGGCAGCTGTTTCGATCGCACTATCGCCCAGGTAGTGCATGCAGTCAAACGACTTTGTGTCGTCTGCCTCCCATTCCTTCTTCTCCTCTAATTTGTCAAGCGTGCGGTGAACCCGGTTGAGCTTGTAGAGGTTCATGTCTGGTACATCGGAGGCAGTATTGCGAATTGACGGCATGGTGAATGAGGGCCCGGTAGTTCATTCGGAGTTCTCGGTCTCGGTTCTAGTCGGCTGATTGTAGACAAGAGGCCGAGTCAGAAAGTCTCTTTAGGTCCCCGGCAGTACGAGCTCGGAGCCAATGCTAAACAAAAGAGTACAACTCACTGGCCTTTTGTACTGGTCCGCACGAGTAGGTAGCTGGCTCCCTTGAATGGCGCCGTTGGGATACAAAAGTTTTGTTGGTGGTAGCGCCAATTTACCCCTCGCCTTCACCGTCGACGTCACACATTCGTCTTGCGGAACATTACAGGTCGCACGTTCCGCCAGGGATTATAGTTCCGTTCCGCGATAAAAATGATAGTGCGGCTGTGCCGAGAGATTACTATCCTATGGATGGTGAGACAGGCCAGAGACCTTGTAAGAGGTAGCTGACGTACCTCGGTGAGACATTGTCTATCAAGCAGCATGATGCCGCAATTGGTTACATGTCCATGTAGCTGCATAAGTGGGCGTTATCTCAGGGTCTGCCTCGATAGAGTCGAGGTTCCAGAGATAAAGATTGTACGATAGAATGAGGGGGATGCATCGGATGCGCAAGGTTTTTGTAACTTCTCCGACTTCAAGAGTGGGGGAACCGACATAAGGGCCGCAGATTGAACAAGTCTATTCTTGTTGTAGATTTGGTCCGGGCTCGACGCTCAACGCCATTGATTTTCAACTTTTGTGAAGTAATGGACGTAGAACCCTGGTTGCTTACCTACAACTGTTAGACCCCGACTTTTCTGAAAACAACGACGATTGGAGACCTACAGTAGACACGAACATAGCCTTGAAGCAAATAATGAGATGGGTCGGGAGGTCAAAGACTCTAGATCTCTACATTGGTTCACACTCAATTACAGTAGGAGACAGCCTCATATATACAGAAGCAAGTGTCTTGATGAGTTGCTGTCTGTATCTCACCAAATTCCACTATTTTCGAGCATCATTCTTCCCTAAATTCCAAGGAAAAGAATACCTGGACTGAAATATTCTTTTTGTACTACCTAAGCACACTAGAGAGTCCTTTCAATTCAAACCTTTCAGTAGATTGAGCCCAAACTTGGGCCCCTTGTTCTTATTCGGGTAGTCTCGCTTGCTTGCAAATCCCGACCTCAAAATACAACTTTGCCTTGAATTGTTCCATACTCAGTCGCATCAATTATTATTATTGCCCCTCCCGCGGCTCCTGCGAATGGCATCTGCATTACTCTGATGCACTTCCTCGTATTGCGCGAAGTATATCAAGTCCCCGCCTTTGACATCTGCATCAACAACCTGAGACAAAGGTTTGTTCCAAGCTGCTGGCTCCGGCACATCCTCTGTCATCGCAGCAATGTACCGAAGCGTTGCGTTGATGAAAGTTGAGTTGTAGCCACCTGTGGCAATTCTGTTTGGCTCTCCATGTGCAGGCAGGATCTTTGAGATGGGGAAAGTTGCCATTCGTTGAAGCTCTTTCTGATGCATCGGCAAGCTCTTGGCATCGGCGATGAAGGTCGCCGTATCCTCCACAGTATCACCGGCGAAGATCAGTTGCTTCGAAGGGATGTAAAGGATAGTTCCATCAGGAGTATGAACTTGGAAGTTGTGCAATTCAACAGAGAGGTTGCCCACCTTCATATCCTTCTTCCCAGTGTAGAGTTCCGTAGGGGGCACAGCAACAATGGCTGGGCTATCCGCAGCAAGATCTTGCGTATTCCTCTTCACTGTCCGGGCCGTGATTTCGTGTCCGACAATCGTAGCTCCTCCTTTGGAGAAAACTTCAGTGCCAGCAATGTGATCATTGTGAAAGTGACTGATCACCACCGACATCTTGGTCACACCTTGGCTCTGAACATGACGCATCACGGCACCTGCATGGTCTGGAGTAATGTGAGAGTCATATATGATGGCCTCGTTGCCGTCGATGATGGAATATGTCGATACTCCCAGCGTGAACGCGCCATCGTCAAGCCAATTGGGCTGATCGGAAGCGAATCGTTCTCCAGTACGCCCATCATAATAGGCGAATATGCCGGGATAGGGGTTCAGAATGCGGAGACTCTGCAATGGATCTCCTCCTCTGGCTCTACCAACGATGCTTGATATCTGTCAGGTGAATGAATTTATGCGAGACTTGCTCCAACATGCTTACCCTGAAGGCGGAAAGGAAACGAGAGAGTCTCGTCGGGAAAGCCCGCAGGCGCTGGCAAGGCCAGAGAAGCTAAGAAGCAAAGCCTTCATCGAATCAGCAATTAGTCCGAACCATGCGAAGTAGACGCGGGGAATTTGTGAAATCTTACGGGTAGCATGTCAGCTCTATGTTGGATTTTGCAAATTGTTGGAGGATATTGTAGCAGGTAGTACGAGGACCTTTGTCGACAGCCTCAAGGGACGTAGTGACTACCTATTGAACGTCGTTGTGAAGTCACGCCAAGATTTCATTTCCTGAATGTCTTCAAGTGATTACGACGTCTTTAATTGCTAACTATATATGCCATGAAACGACATGAAACGCTGATGAACGTTCCCAAACCATGTTTCGTCTGAATTCGTCGATTATTTCAGAAACGGACAGCCGGGGGCTTGAGCTTAATTATGCAACTTTTCTGTAAAGCCTGGGATTTGATAGGTCGCAAGCTCTCGGCCAAAAAGATAAACTCTGGTTGTTTCGTATTGTGCTCTTTTAGTTAGTTAGCCTTTTCGTCTTTCGCGACAGTGTTCACGATCCCGAGCCTTGTATTCGATAGTAGAGTGAGCCGCATAGAGGAGGAAAAAAACAAGCCAAGGAAGGTCCAGTCACGGTATGGCTCGACCCACGGGGATTTGAAGATACTCAGGTAAGTACTCAAGCCATATTAGGAAGAAGAAGGGCAGGCATACAGATTCCAAGGGAAAATTGAGCCCGGAAGTCACTCAGAAAGCTAAGTTGTCACTGTAGGTCTTCTCTAACGACATCACTATTATGAAGAAGTTGCGAGGCTTCTGAATGATATTGAGACCTAAATGCTATCCACGAAAACTCTGATTCCTATTCCGAACATCCAATGAATGGTCGCGCTCCTAGGTTGTCAAATTTCTGCACCCTACTTCATTCAAATCTGTTGTCGTTGGAAATCCTTTCATCCATGCCATGTGCACCATTAAATGGCAAAGGAGAAATGTCACACATGCATGGCTGGGGAGTTCTGCAAGGCGAAGCCTTTCCAACGTGAAGCATGCCCTCATGTCTAAAAGCAATGAACAAGCTCATCATGATGAAGAAGCCTATTGAAAAGCCGATGAGAGTGATCCATAGAACACACCACAGCCAAGTCGGAATGAATATTCCTTTGTGCCGAGAAGTGGAGGAAGCTTGCTCGGAATCGTTGTCAGAAGAAGTTGTCCTTATTGCACTATCAGATTCCTGCATTGGAGTCGACTGTTGAGGAGGAGTAAGGCCGGCTAAACTCAACCGGAATTCTGGTACATCGAGCGAATCCAAATGTTCGTGGAATCTAGTGCGACGACCAACCTCTGGTTCTTCAACTGTACTATTAGTCGTACCATCTGCTTGGCTTCCTTGGCCATGCTCTAAAACAGATGCGGCATCGTCTAAATCAGTTTGCAAATCTTCCGGGAGTTCCATTGCCCCAACGGCATCTTTAAATTTCCGGCCGTCGTTCTGATATCCGATTGTGACGTTTTCTTCGTGGAGGCGATAATCAGAGAGGTCCGTATCTATAGTCTCTGTGACTTCAGCATTTGCATCTCCAGCACGAAGTTGAGTGCTCACCGGACTTGGTATCAAGGCTCCTAAGTCTTTGAATGTCTCCTGGAGTCTGGTACGTCTCTGAGCGAGCTCGCCTTCCGTCATTGGCTCTGATTCATCCGAATCAATTTCGTAACTGCCGCCCACACAGCTGCAACTATCCCAAGAGTTCCGTGGCTGCTTGCCATTATGTTGTAAAGCCCATTGGAGATAGTCGTGAGTCCCTGCGTCACCGGAGTGTTGAACTCTGTCTCGTGAATGATTATGTTGTTCCTTGATGTCAGGCAGATATTCGGGTAGGGGATGCTTGGATACCTCTCTTTTCGCCGATTCTAGAGACATTGTTGGACTTTGATACTCTCTGACCAGGATCGGCTTCCTTGCTTCCCCCAACCCCAAAGCGGCAGCAATATCAAGCCTCAGGATTGGCCTGGAACGAGTAGGCTCCTGGATAGATCCTTCGGCGCTTAAAGATGGCATCGCTGCTCTAGGAGGCTATGGGTGATGGCTTCAGAAAGCAATCAAGTGGAAATACTTCAGTGGGAGTTTGGATTGTTGGTAATTGGTGCCACCTTGCCCTTTGTATTTCTGTGAGTCAAAGTGATTAAGGACGCCTGCAGTCGTCCGGAACCACAAGCAATTTAAATATAAGACCTAAAGTAGGCATTGAACAAAAAGGGTTTGAAGTCTTCACGCAGAAAGGATTGGAAGTTTCTTTGATGTTCTTTGCTGCCTGTACAGACCACGGTGAATTCGATACCAATGTTTGTATCCAGATTGGCTTTAAGCTAACCTCTGCTATTCACTGTATCGCCGCTGCTTTCTTTTTCGGTCTGTTCGATTTCATTGGGGGTTTCCATACTTGGAGAATGAATATCACATTCGAACAATATGCGGATCAAACTCAAGATGAAGGGCATTTCTCGACAAACTGTTGTCGTGATAGTCTGACATCTCTGGTATTTCCACTTAGTCTTGAACGGCTTAACCACCTTCTTTGCCCCGCTTCGAACATGTGACCCAACTGCATCGCTTCTTTCCCGGGGGGGGTTTGAATATGTATTTCGGACTTACCAAGATGATACTTATGACTAGAAGATCTTCCTGGTTACGTAAAACAGCGCCTTCAGGCCGTCACGAGCACCCTCGTTGAGCCCGCGGACTTGTCCAAACCGTCGGCGCCAGAAAAAGCTCCGAGTTCCCACCAATGACAATGAGTGTTAGTAATAGCTTGCTGACAGTGGACTGCGGCCATGAGATCGAGCTGCGCTCTGGAAACTGGATTCCGGAAATTCACATCAACGCCGAGCTGCTCTTGAAATTTATCGGACCTTCCTGTCACTTGGGCGCACGCTTCAGAGATTTTGCAACGGTCAAGAAACCACACGGCAACAACAATGTCCTCAGATATGCGAACTTATCCCCTCGGGCGACCAGAGGGTCATCGGCCACCGGTTCCACGATGGCAACTTACCCTCTGCAAAGATGTACAGAAAGTATTCACAGCCTACATCGGTATACAAGTTCATCGCGGCGCTTCTGATAGTTCAACAGTAGTCAAACAGGCAGTCCAGGCGGTTGAATCATGGCTCAGCATAGACACGGAAGATAGGCCACTTTCAACCGAGAGATTCAACCATTTAGATGGGGATGACGCCCCGAACACATGTGTCTGGGTCTGTTATTGGGATGATCCTGAGAAAGGAGAAGCAAGCCTGCAGAAACTTGACATCGCGTCTGTTTACGCCAAACTCGCACCAAAACACCGAATGCTCGTTGGTTTATGGAGGGAGAGTTTCACGACACCTATCTCACGACTTGAAACAAATTATTCTGGACTCGACTATCTACCTGGTCTGGCCAGGCTACCGAAGACTGGTACAAAAGAGCATCAGCTGTCAGCATACTGGGGAGCGGCAAGAGATCGAATTCCGGCATCTGCTCATGACCTTTTTGAAGAGGATGAAGATGCGAAGACGGCAAAACCAGAGAATATCCCGGTCGGACTGGGCCAGCACTTAACTGGAACAAACTACGACAATATTGTTCATATCCGGTCAGGTCAATTTTGGGAAAACTGTTGTCTTGAAGAGGCACAGTCATATGAGACGGAGCTGGAACCCACCTTGAAGGCGGGCTTGAGATACTTGTGGCAAAATCGTGAAAAAGGTGGCGCTATGGGATTGCGATTCTTGGGCAACAGAGACGCCGATGGCCATACCAAGAAGGAGACCTGCGGTGCTGGGTTCTTCACGAACCTGAGTTCATTGGAAGAGTGGTCCAAAAAGCATCGTTCTCATTTGGCTATATACATCGGAGCCATTAAACACGCGAAGACGTGGGGAGAGTCAAGGAAGTTTCGGACCTGGCACGAGGTCTCGGTACTCAAGAGGGGAGAGGCAACGTTTGAGTACCTGAACTGCTCGCCTGTCACTGGCGTTATGAGATTTATCTCTTTGCCCAGGATTCAAGAGCTCAAGTAGGACCGTTGTGGTTTTTCATTGATTAACTCTTAAAGTCGAGTGTCAGTATGTGTGAGTGAGTATTTCCAGGTCGACGGCTCATCTACATGAAAAACAACTCGAGTGACAATGGTGATTATATGAGAATGGCTCATTGGACTGTTGTCGTCAATAGTCAGGTAATGTGGACTCTTCTGAGTGTCTCTGCCGCATTTACCGCTCTCGCAGATTTTCGACCTTCATAACTGGGCGAATAGCGAGCCTATGTCGGATCGATTCGCCAGAGCCTGGTGTTAGTTTCGGAAACCGAGACAGGGAGATAGTACAGCTCTCGGCCTAAGCACAGTCTCGAAGATCGCCGCAACTTGTCAGACTTGAAGATAAAAAGACGGACATCAGCCATTTGCCAAGGGGCCAAGAATACCGAAGGCTTTTATTAACCGAAAGACCCGTCAAAAGGGTATCCCACATGTGTGGAAATAGAGGGTTAGCATCTTGGCATGCCTCCCACTTGACGAGAAAGTCCACGGCTACTTATTTAATAGCGTTTGGCTCAATGCGCCCACCGGACGCCAGTGGGCCTGACGCGCAGTCCGATCGGCATTCCCTGAACAGGGGTGATTTCGTATTCGAGGATTGTCAAACAATCACAGTCGGGCATTTTCTTGGGCTCTTATTTTCAGCACTGGAAAGAATGCAGTAGAAAAGCAAAGTCAACATAGTTCAAGTCTGCAAATTGTAGTTGTGTTCAGGCGGTGGAGTGCCTGACAGGGGCCTTCCCTAAGTTGAGGAAAACTTGCTCAGTCTCTGGACAGCCCCAATCGATTGAATGAGCGCATACTAATGAGTGCATGCAGCGACCGGAAATCAGTAAGCGACCTGAACCACCATGCTCATCTTAGACTGGGAGAATACATGTTCAAAAAATAGCTAGCAGATGGGCATGTCAGGTTTGAGTCTAGGCCTATCTCGCTAGGTCCACGTTTCGACTGGCCCTTCAAGGCTTCAACCCTTCTCGACCCAGCCACTGAAGTTCCTACTCAGCCTGATGATGCGCCTCTTCATATCGACAAGGACGCGTCGTCTAAATGTAACATGGTCGATGCAGTCAAAGCGCGCCCACGACTGCAAGTGATTTTTGTCTGATCCGGAGAGATGGGACGATCCGGCTGCGTTCAGCAAACCAACTTTGTGCCAAGACCTGGCGATGCTACTACGAAGCTTGTCTTTCTTCACATCCCCCTCAAATGGCAATCAACTACCAGTTGGTCCAGGAGTTGTCTTGAATCTGCTTTTGATTGGTGCAATTTTCTTACAGTTGCTTGTTGAGGCTCGGCTGCATGTCAAAGCGACCACCGCCTTGGTAAGACGAAGCACAGCTAGCTGTCGTGTCTTTCACCCAACGTAAGTGTGGAGGCGATTCAAATGCATGTCACCACAAAAGTTGATCTGATAACTCACCCATGCTTGTTTACTGCGTCAGACTGACGCGGCGAGTGGGTAGCTACGCCCTCGCAACTGCCGTGCATGAGAGACAGGGTATCTACTGGATACATCTTCCCCCAAGCTGAGTATGTGTCTAGGAGGGAGCTCGTGGGAGCCTCCCTGTGGAATTAATCCCACGATGTGACTGCCGCCGCGCCGCTCAACCCGAGACAACGTAATCGCCTTCGCCAGAGTTCACAGCACGGTGCCACGATCAAGGATTGCGCACCGCTCATTCAAAAGTAAGGGAGGCCGTTACGAATATCTGTGGGGAGCTCAGTTCTATTCTGGTTCTTAGTCAGGGGCAGCTTTAAGCATCAATGGCACATCCCACATGGCTGTTGTGGTGGTCACTCCGCAAAATAGGAGAAACAGGACGGGAAGTGGGTAAAATGTACGGTTCGTCCGAACAAAGCAGGGGTGACGCGGTCTGCCAAGTGAGGCGCATTGGCCGATTGCGCAGTGCACACTCACATCCCCATGTCTAACATCGCGGCTCTGCTTGAGAAGATGGAGAAAAGAGTTGGTGATATTCATGAGTGAAAAGAAAAAGGTTATAAATCGAGGTGGCTGCCGCGATGATGGATCGTTTTTCTCATCGCCACTCAGCATCTCAGCCTAAATCCGAGGATCGCACTCCAGTCTTTACTTTCCGATTTCTTCACTCTTTAAACAGCAGCCACAATGACTGTCACTCTTCGCTCGTTAGTCTCGCTCCTCGCGACCACAGGATTGGCAGCCGCCGCTTCTTGGAACACCACTTGCACAAGCAAGTCCCAGAGAAAAGCATGGTATGAACATGATTATTTTTTAAGAATTTAACCAAGGGTTATCAAGCTAAAGCCAAGAAACAGGAACAACATGACCGATCCCGAGAAGAAGGCTTACATCGATGCCGAGCTCTGCCTCCAGTCTACCGCAGCTAAGACCTCCATCGAAGGCGCCATCAACCGCTGGGATGAGCTTGACTGGGCACACATCACTCAATCCAACATCATTCACAACACTGTATGCACAATGAAGTTCAATGTAACAGCAAAAAGCTTGGCTAATACTTAATCTTTAGGGATCTTTCCTTCCTTGGCACCGCTACTTCATGCGTGTCCACGAGTACCTCCTCCAATCCGAGTGCGGCTACGAAGGTGGCCAGCCGTACTGGAACGAGGTCTTAGACATGGACTCACTCAACAGCTCGGTTGTCTTTGACCCCGACACTGGCTTCGGTGGTGATAGCGACGGTGGATGTGTCACCGATGGCCCCTTTGTCAACCTGACTCTCCACATTAACTCCACCTCCAACTATGCTGAAGATTGCTTGACCCGCTCGTTCAACTCAAACGGCTTCCAGACCGGACAGCAGCAGTACATTGATGAGTGCTTTGCTTCTGAGAACTACACGGCGGCTTTCGAATGCTACCAAGTTAACCCTCATACCGCGGGCCACTCTGCAGTTGGTGGAACCGTTAGTCATCCCCCTTCGCCCGAAGTATTAAACGTGATCACAGCTGACTCTTTTTTTCAGATGCTCGATGTCGTTGGCAGCCCTGGCGAGCCGCTCTTCTTCCTGCACCACACCAACCTGGACCGTCTCTGGTGGGAGTGGCAGCAGGTCAACAGCTCCCGCTTGACGGACATGGGAGGCCGTAACATCCCTCTCACCAGCTATCTTACCCAGAACGGCATGGAGTACCCCAGTGCTGCTCTGACGGACTACTTTGGCGATGGTGGCAATGAAACCACCCTGAACCACAACCTGTGGATGGTCGATATCATGCCCAACGCAACTATCAGAGAGGTTATGGATATTGGAGGTGACCTCATCTGCGCCGAGTACGTTTAAACTTGTAAAAGTACTACTTGTCTACGCTTGGAATGGATGGCCATGGAAAGGATTGCATGGAGTTTTCACCTGTACAAAATAGAGCATAGTAACATAAGCGTTTTCATCTTTTTCTAAGACCGTTCAAAATGGAAGACGTGACGTCTCTAGCTATTAGCATTATCATTATAGTCGTAAAGAGCGTATAAGTGAGTACACCAAACCTGGCGATCAGATATCTCCCCCATACCAAAGTCCGTCACAACTTCATCGCTCAGAATGCACCTCAGATGCGAACTCAGATATCATCGTACTTGGATAGCCTCAGAAGTCCACCGTCACCGTCGTCCAGCTGCACCCTCACAGACTTAGCCTCTTTTTGCTGCTCCTTCAAGCCACCAAGGTCCTCCAGTCTCTCCCTGGCATTTCCATCTAGACCGTGAACCAAGGTTGCGAGCACACTGCTCTTCCATAGACTAGCCTTTTGGCGGTATGTCTGATAGATTGCGGCGACCAAGAAAAGAGTAGTTAACAAGACAGTGAGGAGCGGAACAGCCAGGAAACTCCACTCAACATGAACGTAGCTCTCAACTGTGTGCGCTATGCCAGTAACATTGGTACCATTGAAACTTCTGAAACTGACGGTGACACTGGTTGCGAGATCGTTCATGAGCATGTCAATCCCTGTTGGGTACTCGTAGTAGTTCCAGTAAAAGGCCTGGACAATGTCGGTATCAAAGAATGTCTCGCCGCTGGAGATACCGACGGTTAGATTGACAATAACATTGTCTGGAGTCGTAATGGTCTTGTTGATGACCTCTTCATTACGCGAGGCCGACCCATTCCGGAACAGGTCCGAGAACCACGACCGTACGCCCATCATGACTTTCATGTCAATCGGATAGGACTCATTGCCCCTCTGGCCCGAGATATAGATGGGCTCAAGGGTGTCTTGAGTTGCCGTAGCGACGGAATCGTTGGTGCTGGTATGGATAATGGTCTCTTTCAGCTCGCCGTTGACAATTTCGGAGTCCAGAGTTTGAACACAGGCTTGAAGGGTGCACTGCCGAGCCCAGGGTGCAAGGGCACCAGCGACGCCCCCTTGTTTCTCAGTGCCCATGAATACAAGCTTCATGATGGTCGAGTAAGACATATCTCCGAGGCCTTGAGGAAAGATTGGTGTCATGCTGAACACGTCGGCATGTGTCTTGAGTCGAGCACCTACTGGGACTGACCAGCCGCACTCTGTCATGTCGCCTTCAGGAATCGATCCGCCCTCACATGATCGCGTCATGAACTCAGACATGTCAACACAGGTATTGCAGACACCGAGAGTCTCAAAAGGCTCCCAAGTGCAATTACCCGTCTGGCAGTTGACAGGGAGGCTCAGCCACGGCTTACCGTTCTCAGCAAAGAGACCATTGTACACAGCAGCCTTGAAAGGAAGAATCGGAATGAATCCTTCAGATGCAGTCTGACTGCTCAGAGCGATCAAGTATTCCTCGGCTCGGAGATTGATGGCTCCTTCTGTGGAGTTGGTCGTGCGTGCGTGAAACGTAGCAATTTGTTGGGCGAAGGGGCTGAATGCTAGGGTCAAGATGGCAACAAACGCGCCAAAAGAACCAAGAAGGCTATACGGGACGTCAGGTCAGCTCTATGTGTTTAGGAGGGCCGAAGCCATTGACGACCATGTCCTACTTACCCTCCCCTAAGCTTAATGAGCATCATGAGAGCTCCCCAGGTTCCTCGACTGGCATCATCGAACACCTCCATATCCGACAATGGTTCACGGCGCATCTTGAAATGGATCCATTTCAACTGAGAAATGCCACTAGAAAGGACAAGGGCCATAGTCGCAGTTGCAATGGTAGCCAACAAGGCGATAACGGCGTTGATGGTGATTTGAAAGTGCCATGATGCTAGCGGCTTCCCGTCGTATGCTGCGAGAACACCAATGATGGCGGCTGAGGCAAGGATGGTTACACAAAGACTGACAATCTCAAATGTCCAAGAGCCAGATGGCGAGAACGTTTCGGACTTGATGTGTGATTTCTCGGAGATCCTGCTCCAGCGTGAGGGAACAGAGCGTCTAGATTCTCCGTTGCTGCTCAAGGCAGGCTCGCTGGGAGGGACATCATCGACGGAAACAAACGTTGACTGGTACGCCTTGTACGATCCCAGGCTTTGTCTCTTGTCGGATCCAGGGATGAAGGGGCTCGTCGGTTGCTCGACATAAATCGTGTCAGCCGAGCTTGTGCTTACATTGTGCGAGTGTTGTCTGTGCGACATGTTTGCCGTTTGCAGGGTCCCGATCGAGGTCGCAGCTGTCAGAAAGGTTCAGTGCATGAGACAAAGGAACATGGAAACAAAAGCAAACATACGGAAAGTTGCATGGTGGCTTGGGACCGGGGAGCCTCAAGTACTTGGAAACACGCCGAGAAAGCTTGACAGATTCTTGAAGCCTGGGCATTGCAGGGTGACTGCTACATGAGTTGGAAGCCTGCAGTGCTTACATGCACATGTGTGGTCCAACTGCGATGCCGCATATCACATACAATACATGGGAACTTTGGGAAGAGTGGGACGAATGCCGTTGTATTTTTCAAGGTTTTTGAATGCTAACGTGAGCCGACATGCTCCATCATTGGCTGAGATCGATGGTGGAGGGTGCGAGATACCGAACAAGGAAGCGATCTGGGCCTTTGGGGGCTGAACCAACTCGTCCAACCCTTGCACGGAGATGTTGGTGGTTGGGGAAATGTCTCTCTCGAGGAGCAGTATGTTGTCACTTTAGTCCCTCGCCCGCATCAAGGCTGACCACCCGAAGCCTCTCCCGGAGGGCCAGATCCGTCCCGGACTGCGCCCTTTGCAGATCTATGGCTTATTTTTGGTTGCTGTGCTGTACCGCGAGGGGTAGCAATGTGGATGGGAACCAAACTGTGCCGCCTGCACGATGGGGCCAGTCCAAGGCAGACGTGAACGCACAGCAAGCTTTGATAAGGTGCTGTTGGTGCAGCCTGCATGCGCTGTCGCTACTCAGCCCCCCATCCTCGCAGAGTGAAGAATTGAAGTGTTCATAGGGCTGCTAATCGGGCAGGTCGTAATGCCCGTCGCTTTCAGCTGCCGCTCTTCGTAACATCATTGGCGCGTCTCTCTGTGAATTGTATTTGCGACTGAGGTCGTCTACCGCGCTTATGCTAAAATCGCAATCGCTGCGACTACACCGGCAATGAGAGCAAAATGAGACGAGGGCAAGTTCGAGTTGAGCGATGCGGCTCCGGAAGATCCTGTTGCGCGAGCATATCCCAGCTCGCTGTAAACGCTAGTAGCTTGATCGTTGCTGACGGTAGCCGAGCAGGGTTGCGAATCGTGAGTGACGGAAGCGGTGACGGCACAGACGCTGGTGGCCTCGGAGTTGTATGTCGTCGTGGAAACGTAGCTCATGCTGCCAATAGCGCTCGGGCAAGTGGTGAAAGACGGCTCCTTACCGCTGGTCTCGACGGTGAAGTCAAAGCTACCGTTGGCGATGCGCGGGTTCAGGTTGAACTCGCTGTAGTCGGGTTGCTCGGTGAACTCGCATTGGGCGCCCATGCCAAAGACCCAGGCGAATGTATAGTCGCCTGCAGCGAGGTGACCGGTCTTGCCAACTTCGAGGTGCGGGCCGTTGCCAAAGGTGCTGTCGTTTCCAATGGAAGCGCCCAAGATGCCGTGGGCGGCGGTACGCATGTACGAGTTCTTGTTTCTCGAGTAGATATCCCAGACGAAGTTGTAGCCGTACTTGTACGCGACATCGGGGTTCTGGACGTTGAGGAGGACGGGGTAGCCGTTGGTGGTCTCGGCATACTTGCCATCGCCACGAGGGAAGACAAGATCGAGCTCAATGGCATCGGCGGGCAACTCGGCTCTGGCAAGCTGGGAGCACGAGGCCAGAAGAGTGGCACCAAGCCACAAGAGGCGCTGAGAGAACATGGTTGCTAGTAAATGAGTGTGGTTGTAAATGAGTGTAACGTTGAAGTATTCGCGATCGACGGATCAACAACTGTCAACTGAGGCTGTACCAGACGTTTTTGCCCCAAAAAGAATGCTGATCTGGAGAAGACCGTGGAGAGCGGAGATTTTAAAAGAAAATTGTGGACGCGCCCTGGAAGACTGAATGATAACAATGTCAACATTGTCACGGACTCGAGCAAAGAACTCTGACAAGCAAGAGTCCCAGTCAGGATCACTCTAATCTCCGATTATGATCCCGGCCCACTGCGTTATTTTGCTTTATCCTAAACGTCGCTAATCATCGTCTCTGCATTAGTCCCATGTCATTTCGGCCGGGTTTCGACAGTGAGCCAACCGAAATGCGTAAAGGCGACTCTAAGGGGACCAGGCCACCCAATGGCTGCACGGAGCATCATGTGCTCATTAACGGTTTGTGTGCCTCATTTAAGCTTCTTAACGGTAGCCCTATGGCTTCCAGGTTTTTCGCGAACGGTTCACACCCTTTACAAAGTAAGGATAACGTGGTCTGTCTTTCATTGCTGTAGCCTATGGTATCCGTAGAGATTACATCCTAGGTATCCACCTCTCGCCCCTTCATGCTTCGTCCTGAAGTTTCTTCTCCTCTCGGCCCCCAGAGC
The DNA here is from genome assembly GCF_027942845.1 of Colletotrichum fioriniae. Lineage (NCBI taxonomy): Eukaryota > Fungi > Ascomycota > Sordariomycetes > Glomerellales > Glomerellaceae > Colletotrichum > Colletotrichum fioriniae. The sequence continues at coordinate 1,893,172 of NW_027076848.1, forward strand.
TGACCTCACAAACATAAGAGTTGAACTTGCGAGCCGGCACGCGATTGCTAAACATTTCTTGAATCTCGGCGTAGTTACGACCCTTCATCTCGGGGAAGTAGAGATAAAGCCATGCGCACATGGGCAACGACAGGCCGAAGAAGATGAAGCAAATCTTACCGCCCAAGTTGGCCTGGTCTGTATTCAGCAGGTAGGGCATCACCTGCAATACTAAGCAGGACGCCGCGGTCGAGCACATGATGTTGATGCTGTAAGTTTTTTGTCGCAATTGCACACTGTTCGTCATTTCGTCAGCAAGGCATGCCCCTGTTCTTCTTATCCCCTGAGTCAGGGTTGAAGGCCCACAAGCCGGTGTTCCTGAGCAACACCACGTGCTAATACCTACCAAGACCACTTGGGCTGGACTGATTGCTTGCAGAATCCAAAGTCCAAGAGCATAACTTGGGATTTTATCGTAAACATACCTGGCAGTTTCTCCTCCGACAGAGTACGCAACCGCACCCAAAGTTGCTTGATACAAGTATCCCCAAATGACCATGCAAGCGACCGTTGCCGTGAGTGAGGCTTGGTTGCCGATGGTGCTGATACCGCCAATGAGAAGCAAAAGTGCTGTCATGGTGAATACGCCGCCAACGATCAACGGGCGTCTTCCATATCGATCCACAAGTGGCCAAGAAGTCATGTTGCCGACAAACTGAATTGCGTAGGCTGCCTGGCCGATTGCAAGCGGATTGTTAATTCCAGCCAATCGGAAATAGTATCTGCGAGTTGTCAGTGACCGTCGACATGGAATTGTAGAGAAAAGAGGCTGCCTTACGTGAGGTAGCCCGAAACAAAGTTCACACCAATGGCTTGCTGAGAGAGATAGACCATGACAATAATTGCTGTGCGCCTGCCGTTGACTCCCTTAAAACAGTCAACCCAGCGAGCTGACTCCTGTTCCTTTTTGGATTCTTGCTCTTTGGCAATGGCAACAGTGGCGACCGCCAACGCGGCATCCACGTCGAAGTTGGGTCCGTTGAACCTTTTGTATGATTTGGCGGCTTCTTCACGACGACCCTTGATGAGAAGCCAGCTAGGGGACTCGGGCAAGAATACCAAACCGCAAAGGAGCAGTCCAGGAGGAATGAGTTGCGTAATCAACGGGATTCGCCAAGAAAGGTCATTGTGATAGTGATCGCTTGCCAGTACCGTCGCCGAGTTGAGCCACTGGCCAACAGTGATCATTGTGTTGACAAGAACCAGGCAAACACCACGCATCTTCACTGGTGCGAGCTCGGCAACAAAGACGGGCCCCAGCGAGTGGCCCAGACCGAATCCAAAAGTTGCAACGACCTTGCCGCCGAAAAGCATCATGATGGTTGAAGCAAAGTATTGAAGGATCGTGCCACCGCAGCAAATCAAGCAAGCGAGGCCAATGGTCTTTTTCCGGCCAAAGATATCGCTAATGAAGCCTGTTGCAAATGCCGAAACGAAGATTCCGATCGTGCCCGCAGCATTGAGGATCTGTTGGTCCCTAGCGGCGACCTGCCATTTTCCGTTGATCTCGTGGCCGAAACGTTGAGCGAAAGGGGTTACGGCGAGGAGCTTTCCGATGGTCGAGACTTCGTAACCAAAGTTGATGGGCAAAAAGGTAGATCATCAAGCCTATTACCGGCACACACATTATTAGCGAAACATTCTATATAGGGATCAGCAGGTATAGATGAACTGACAGAAGGCCAAAACGCGCTTGTTCTCCCACAGATCGCGGAAAGTAAGCTTCTCGTTGGCTTGCGTTGTTGGCAGCGCAGCTGTTGCGGCCACCTTCGCATCTTCAAGCTGGTCCGCTCTCTGCTTGTCATCATGCTGGACCGTCGGCTCGTTCTTGGCGTCCATTGTGGTTGACAGTCCGAGGTTGCGCAGGGCTGGGTTGGCTTCGGAACGCGTGATGATGTCCCCCTGCGAGCTTGAGGTTGCTTCGAGTCGTACTCATCTCGGAGGGTGTTGGGACCTTCACGCGTCTTATACTCCAAGCATGCTGAATTGAAAAAGCACACAAAGGCTGCAATGCAGGCTTCCCCATGGGCACTCGCCGAGGGTACTTGAGAGCTCCCCAGTTCTCCGCACTTTCCACGTGGATGCAACATCTCTTGGTAGCCTGAAGATGCTAAAGACTGCCTCCTTTGGCAAGACCGAGACGCGGAGGGCATGACTCGGAAGACTTATTGACCGGGGGTGGGACTACACTTCCGGGGTAGCGCTGGAGACTGGAGTGCATTTTGCGGAGGTCACACTGGAGACCGAGACTAAGAGTCTGAGAGATCGAGTGACCGCAGGTATTTCGAGAGGCCCAGATTGGCTACCAAGCCTGATCAGTGGGCCACTGGGCATTCTATGATCTGGCGCTCTTCACAATCATTGTCTTTAACGACCAACGTCTACTTTCGACCCTAGATCATGTCACTTCCTGCCTTGACTTGGTTCGTCAGCTGTTCTCAACGGGTTGTTTGAATGCAAGACGCCAGAATAAGTAATGTTTGCCCTCTTGATCTTGTCTTCCCAGACAAAGAGGTAGCCCTTTCTGGCAATAGTTTCCCTCCCGAGTTCCGGCTTCCGTCTCCGACCTCCACATCTACCCCGGATTCCTCTGTGTGTCTCGGATCCGCGTCGATAAACTCAATGGAGCAGTCAAGCTGGAAAGTAAAAGTCAGACTTCGCAATACCTATATTAATGTTAGTAGTGTCTTCCATCGATGTCGAACGACTATATACATTCAGGCACTTAATTCGACCTCACCCCGGAGACGCGACCTCTAGTTTCTCAGCTTACGCTACTATCATCGGCTTCGTATGAATGCATCTAGTTATATGGCGGAGTTTGACTTTGCAAAGGATGTCTCATGTTTCAATGGCATTGGAATTATATTGCGCGCTGCTATGTAAGTATGCGTGGTCGATTCTCATTACATTCAGCCCAGGTGGGCCAGAAGGCGACCCCTGTCTGGATGCAATGAAACCAGTCCAGGCCTCCACACGCTCTGATGTTGTACAATGACCTATCTCAGAAGACGACACCCTTGGTTTGTGATTTCTCTCTCAGCTTGTGGTTTTTCATCAAGTAAACCCAGAGGATAGGGCCCGCCAATCCTACCAACAACGTAACAATCATGATCTTCTGCGTTTCGCCGTAGGCAAGTACGATTGCATATCTCGCGGGGGTTCCCCATTCATATGATATCTGCTTCGTCAGATCCTCGTAAATATGGAGGGCTTCGCTTTTGAGCTCGTCCGGAAGGTAGTTCTCTAACTTGGAGGGCATCAAAATGGTCCAGATGGCTCCACTGATTGACGAGCCAATGGCGCCATCGACAATAGTAGCCATGGAAAGAAGTACAAGGCCGATGGCAACATGCCGACGTGGAACAAAGTCCATGATAGCGATCGGCTCTACCATGACAATGGTGCCTCCTGCTAAAGCAATAAGGATTTCGCACATGATGACGAGGCCGATACCAGTGTCTGGTATACGGAATTTTATCATGAGAACAGTCGAACGCAGTTGAAAAGGTAGGTACTGCTACCAGGCCGAGCCACTTTGAACGATTGGTGAAACGCATAGGGCTAGAATATGGTAAGTCAGTTGTCCTACATAATTGTTGACGGAGTGTCAGATACTTACAGCCCAACAGGAATGCCTCATGCGCAAGAAACGAGGTTATAGATGTTGCCGACTCGAGAAACGCCGATGTTGTCAACGACTTGCAGATGCAACAAAAACTGAACCTTGTAGCAGCTAGACATATGCTAGCTCAAGTAATTTACACATAGAATTGGCGGACTGAAAATGTATGACTTACTAGAAGCTGATCCATATGTTTCCTCCCAGAAAGCAGGCGACTGAGACGGTCCTGTTCTTGAAGAGCTCAAAAGGTACAAATCATTTGAGCGCAATGTGCTTTTCGTACAAGGAGAAAGCGACCAAAACGATACCATCCAGGACGATCATGGCAATAATTGTTGGCTCGCGCCGCTGGTGAGCCTGGTATCTTGCCATGCTGAAAGGTAGCTACATCAGTGAGAAACAAGCGACGACGAGCAGCATGCCTGCAACATCAAGCTCAATGATCCAATACTTGGCGGAGACCGAAAAGGTTCGGTTCTCCCTTTTCTTAGTATAAAGACCCTGCTTGACGGCTCGTTGCATTTGCACAGTAGAATATTGATCAAGGGGCCGACAACGGCCGGAATGATTATCGTGAAAGCGCCGTACCCCCATCTCCAAGGGCTAGAATTGAGAAATGACTGGGCGGCGACAGGTCCAGCGAAGGTGTTCGAAATGTAAGGCGTCGAGGTGAAACCGAATAGGATCATGCGATTCTTCAGTGCGGATGTATCCGCGATGAAGACATTGAGCACGTAGCCAATACCTTTCATAGCAGTCCAGAAGAAGGTTTGCGCAGCGGCATAGGTCCTGACGTTCTGACAGGCAGCCATCGGAATAAGAGCTACATGCAACTATTAGGCACGAAATTCGAAACAAGGCTCGCTGAAAAATGACCAGATCCCGCAATTATGGTGTATGTGGCATGTATATGGCGGTACTGCTACTTCTGAGTGCTACTACATGCAATGCAGAGCTCACCTCCTTCCTCGTCAAAGTAGGTTCATTTTCAGCCAGGAAAATATAGCCACATAGCCGTAAAAGCTATTCAACTGAAAAAAAGCTTCGAAATTCACGCTAAGTCTCCCGTTGACACAAATCGTTGATGCCATACCCCGACTGACTTCCTGACAGTCCAAATATATCCCTGAATATTTGAGAATGCTGTGTTGTCTGGGACACTTCCTTGGGCTTCATTAGACCTAGCTGAGCCGCGAAATGTCTCTGAGGACAGTGGAAGCGTGCGGCCACATCCGTCATGAGTTCCTCCCGCATAAATGGCCTCGATTTGCAACGGAGTCTCTTTAGCTATTCTCTGAGCAATTTCTTTGGAAATGGGGTGAGCGAGCCTGATAGTATGAACTGAAGGGATTTGCTCTTGGATGTCTCTAACGAACCTCAGAAGAGTAGACTGAAACTGGTGACAAGTGGGATCCTGGCTATGCTTGTTGGGGCAGATCGTAATTCTCTCTACTAGACTGGCCGATGTAGCTAGTTCTGACGCTACTATTCGGCCTGGTACGGTGCCTTTATAGAAGTTCAGATAGAGTTGCTTGATGTGTCTGAGTTGAGGGAGGTCTGACAATCTGAACTGCGCTTCAGTGAATGTAGAGTTGAGAGAGCCAAACATAGATTGGTTCCCACACCATCCGTTCTGTCCAAGCCAGAATCTGAAATGGTTTCGGCTGTAGAACAACTCGAGGATCTCGGCTTGAATTTGGAGACAGACTTCGAAAAGAGGAGATGGCGGGTATGCTGCAGCCCATGGTAGACTGCCAACTGGCTCGCAAATATCTAGCTCACACCTCAAAGGCACAAGATTGGATAACTCATAGATGCGACCGCGTATCTCACGTGGTAGTTGGAGAAAGGCACTTCGCCTGAGATTCTGCGTATCTGCGGTCATTTTGTTGTTGGTCCTTTCGATCTTCGGGCTATACCACGGACTGGCTTTGGCTTTGAGAATGTTGAAACGAGGTGGTGCTTCATTCTTTCCCGTACTGACGAGTCGAAGAGTTCGGCTGATGGGACCTGAGAAGATAGTGATTAAGGCAGGATCTTTACTTGGACCTCGGCTATATGTATCTATATGTCCCGAAAAAACACAGTCCATGTCTCCATGTTAACTGACAATGGGCATGATGCCATCGATTCGATGCCTGGAACAATAGCTTGAAGAACCATAATCTTTCACAGAATAAGCAAGGTCAAAGACCTTGAATCCAAATTAGTTACTATGAGTGGAGTCATGCTTGCACTCCAACTGCTTTGCTGTTGTATGGATGAATGGGATTTCCAACAGCATCGCATTAACATTGACGCATGTGAGGTTGCAAACAGAGAACAAAGAGGGGCATCCCAAAACTACTATTTGTCTGCTTTCACAAGAATCTATTTAATACAATTGATCACATGTTGCAAAGAAAGGGTTTATACAGCTGTCTTACAAAGGGTAAAAGGGCATATTTACTGAGGTACGTTGTGTTCTTGTATTTATCACTACCTTACGTCTTCGTGCGTAGTAGCTAGATGACTGATCCAAGACGTTGACGAGTTATACCTCATGGTAAGTTACAGCTTGACTTGTTGCCCAACATTCAGTAGTGTCCGGCGTTCCCTTCAACTTTTTATCTCGTGGACTGCCTCTGACTGAGCGACTGTCTCTGCATCAGTCTTCTTTCCATCATTGCCGAAATGTCTGACAACCAGCCAAGCGGGGTAAATGGAGATAAACCATAGCCCAAAGTTGATGTACGGCCCGCCGACTAAGGCGAAAATTGGGATTGCGTTGAGTCCGTAACTAACAGCTTGCCAGGCCGACTCTGTTCCTCGAAGAAGTGCTGACAGGCGAATCGTCTCCTGGGGAGTTTCGGAAATCTGTCCAATTATGAAGAAAGCAAAGTTGTAGTTCAATTGGAAGCCAGCGACCAAAAAGATGAAGACACCGAAGCCTCTGCCGAATCCTGGGTCACTCCAGTCGAGTGTAGGCTGAGTTCGACGGTACTCGGTGACATTGATGGTCAGCCATAACCACCAGGCGCCCTGGAGAGTCATAATGACTGCAAAGGCCCAGCGAGCTCTCTTTTTCAGAGCGATTTGGTTCTGATCGAGCCACAGTCCGAGAAGGTTACCAGCGATAACTGCGACGATACCGGAGAGAAGTGATCCGAGGGCACGAGCTCTGACAGAGAACCACAGAGCAATGTATGTGAAGAAGATCGATTCAGAGTACACGCCCTGGCCAATCCACAAAACGAGAAGGAGGAATTTGGGGGTGAGGAACGTCTTTGTCGTAGCCTTGATCTCTTTCCACGGGTTGTCGGCAATGGTTAGCTGGACTGGCTTCCCATCGGCTCGCTGGACCTTTTCTGGCTTGTTCAAAAGCATTGCAACAAAAGGTCCGCAAGCTTGTAAGGCGATGAAGATGAGGTAAACCTTGTATGACACCTTGCCAGCTCCACTGCGGTCTGCATTCAGACCAAGATTGATGACTCCGCCGAGGATTTGACCAACTCGAGTCCACGTAAGCCAGTAGGCAATCATACGCCCTCTGTTGTGAGGCTCAGGATATGCAATGGCAATAGCAGCTTCGGATCCCCAGAAAATACCAGCTGAAACGCCGCAAAAGGCAGCGCCAAGGATAACGAGCCACTCGACACCGTAACGGTTGTTCAGGTACAGGCCTGCGCTGTATGGAGCAAACCCAATTGTGCCAATGACTAAGGCACCCTTGATGCCGACATATTTGACAACTGAGCTTGTGAGCCAGCATGAAATGATCATGAGGCAGAAAGTGAGTGCGTTTCCGGTATTAACAAGGTATGGCTCTTGAGCACCACCTATAAGATTGTCAGAAACTCCAGGTTCCCGAGGTGCAGAAGGGCAATCCTCAAATGAGACCTACCAGCACCCAAAGAGTTCATCGCACCCCAAAGACCGGGGGCTGCAAAACTACACATGCCAAGAATCGTAGCATTGTAGAATGGTGTCCGATACCACTTCGCTGCTCGACGTCAGTTTGTGAAATTGATGATGTGTCGTACTATCCTACCGTCGACCCTTTCCGACTGCTCAACGGGCTGCGCCGTATCGGAAACGCTGTCAGCCTTTTCGGCCATCTTGGATGGAGGCCTGTCTTTTTGAGCGGTGACAATCTCCTCGATATGGCAACTTGGGATGCTGACTCGCTGGCAGAGATACGGTCCAAGAGAGAAGAGTTGCCCAAACAAGAAGCTCCGTCGTGAATATTTTCAAAAAGCTTGCCATCATTGCCGAGAAGAATTTATGAGAAACACCACTCCCACGTGGCTGGGTGCTGCGCGAGTTGCAAGCAGAGCACGCAATTGGGACCCTGATTGGAGGCATCGCTGTCATCTCCGCGTTTGTCGCACCAAGAGGGTTCCAGACTTCTGGTAGATGGGGGTGACAGCCGAGGTGATTGCCGGTGACCTCCGCTGTTGACTGAAGATAACATGGTAGCAGCGTACGTATGTAGATAAGAAGCGACGAGGGTTGTGCAGATAGCTTCGATGATCTCAACTTGGCACCCATTGCGTGCTAGCAAACTTGGCTGACTCAGCACAATTCCGGCCTCCGTTGGTAATAGTTCGGAAGAACAGCCGAGGTGCTTCACCTCACGCCGGAGAATCTGCCATTTTGAGTGCGGCCTTGAGAGAATTGGCCCTAGACAAGCAATCGTAGTCCCTTATTACGTATCATGTTCTACGGATCGTGTGGGAAAGTGCAAACAGCATGTTTCTCTCGTCGGAAACCCCGATGTCGTGATAAGACCCTGGCCAGTAACAAGCAATGCAATGCGCTAGAGAAAACCGAGCTCAAGTCTACATGTAGATAATAGCTTCTATTTGGTTACAATGAATGCTATAATTACCCAGTGATATGACATGAAATGGCTTCCTGGTCTTATTAATGGGTGTCGAGCTGGTGCGATCTAGGCTAAGTGTAGAGAGTAGATGGATGCTACATTACGCCAAGGGCCTTATGTCAACAAGCCGGCTGAAGAGAGCTTTGTGTCTGAAGGGGTGTTTAAAAATCGCTTAGTACATGTGAAGTAGACTCTTCAACCTCAAAAAACAATACTCGATATGTAAAGAGATATTCAAGGATGTGTTTGATAGGCCATAGCCCCGATCCCAAGTCAAGGCTACTCTAATCCCAATGCAAAACCTTGGCCATGCGTGGGTGCATCCACTGGCGTACTTGTCTCTTAGTAACATTCTTTTTTGCCAACCGCTCTTCAGTGACCAGGAAGGATTCTGGAAACCATTCAGGAATAGTTGAACTGTGATTGCTAGCACTCGCTCCAGAACCGGTGATCGATATCATCCGACTAAGTGCACGGCCACAGAGCCAAGCAAAGCACATCCCTTCGCCATCAAAAGACGCAGACACCCATTCACTCCCAGCCGAAGTATTCTTCACGAGTCGACCTGTGGCGGACTGAGGGATACGACCTACGAATGGCCTGGAGTCCAGTGAGCTTCCTTCGATACCAACCCAGACGCGCTTCGTACGACCATTCCAGACCCTGGTATCGGAAGATTGCGGAAAATCAGTTCTCTCAGAACCCCAAGTGTCGTACCCGAAGTGATTTGGTAGAGCCCCGTTGAGATATGAGGCTGAAAGGTGAAGGGGAGCCCGGCTGTCGTCGTAAGTGTCGACATTCGCGTCATCTCCGTCAATATCTGCGCCAAACATGAGTTCTCCGTTCCGAGGCATCTGGACAATGTAATCCAAGCCATTTCGAAACAGAGACCAGGCACGTCCTCCAGCTAAACTTCCGTTACCGGTATAAGATGGCCACTCTCCGGCTTTGGGCAAGCCGCTGCCTCCAAGCTGAGCGCTCATATGCAAGCGGCCTCCGCGGATGGCGCCTTGTAAGCCGGGAACAAAGTGTGATGTCCAAGCGTTGGTAGCATAAACGACGTGCTTGGTTCTAATGCTTCCTCTGGAAGTGTGCACCTCAAAGTTTGAAGGACTGGACGACTCGGTGATGGCAGAAATATTCAAGGCAACTGTGTTGGTATCCAAAGTGAAGCCAGGGTATGTGGTCAGAAGTGATTTCAGCGCATTGGTAATGAAGCGGTACGGCCAAATTGCACCAGCCATCTTAGTGGTTCCGGTAAGAATCCCAACGGTCTCAGTGAGAAGCGATATCTAGTTATATTGTGAGCTTGCATACCAAATTTGGAGGACTATGATGACTCACGTTACGGGCTTCTTCACTTTCAAAGATGGACCATTCAGCCCCAACGTCTGGAACTTCATCCTTGAGGGTCTTGACCTGTTCGACAGCTGTCCTCCATCTCTCTTCATCGAAGAAGGCGTCGATGCTATCCACAACACGAGCTTCTGCAGCCAGTCTGCCCTCTTCCGGAAGAGAGTTAGCTGCGGAGATCAAGGCGTCTACATGAGCGGATCGCAACCTGGTGATCTTGGCGGCTTCTGACTGTGATACTACCGTCTTGGCGCCGGCATACTCGGCATAGGAAGACGGTCTGATGTGGCCTCCGTTTCTTCCTGTAGCACCAGAGCAAGCCTGTCGAGCTTCGATCATGGCTACTCTCAGCGGCGTAGAGCTATTGTTCTCCTTGAGGAGATGCCAGGCAATACTAGTCCCCGACATTCCCGAGCCTATAATGACAACATCCGCATCCGTCGGAAGGTGTTCGGACTGATGATCCGCGACTCCCTCCGAAGGGGGGAGTTGCCAGTAGGATATGGTGGGATTGGCAACCGGCAATCCAGGGTCTTGCCCAAGAGCTTTTGAAGCCAAGAGGAGAGCTACGGAGATGATGGGTTTCATGTTGAACATGAAATCTTGACAAAGTCGCTATAAAGTTGGAAAGTGATGTGCCAGTTTTTGAGCGCACTGTATTCAAAAAGGGATGCTGGTCAAAAGAAGAACATTCACACTCTTTCGGTCAAGGCTCATCCCTTTTATATCTCGGCCTCGTAGGCCGAGTCTGGCATATCTCCAAAGTTCAATCGAATAATTACGATGTTCCATCGTTGCATGCAGTGGCCGGCGGTTCGGCTTAGGCATTTCTCGCAACGAACCCACTATACGAAGTTATCTCGCGGTTGAGTGCACGAATGTCCTCCCGTTGATATGAATCCAAGGGGCAATGTGACCATATACTCGCTCATTTGGCCCGATCGAGTAATGTTATAGGCACAATCTCTTGGCTGATCAGACTTTGGACTGCAGTCCATGTACCGCATTAAGTTGCCCGATTGGGCTGCCCCACATCCTATGGAGGTCTACACGCGACCCGCGGGGGAACGTGGCGCATTTACTACAGCTGTATCTGTTGATGCAGCACTTGACGACCATGGTCATCATAGTGCGGCCAGGAATGGCAGCTTATTCACCGGGAGAGATATCAGGAGCTAGATTCGACCCGGACGGTAACCGAGTGACTCGGGTCCGCCTATCGCCGTCATTTCATGGGATCAATCGACCGAGTTACTAACCATGACGGTACGCCCCTGATTTTCTGAGCATTGACAGGAAAGCAATAGAACATTAGGCTTAGAGAACGAATTAACATTAATTGTTTGCAATGACCGGGCTTCTTTTGATATTTGGCACTTTAGTCATGACCCTTACTTTCAGAGTTCCCATTCGAAACCGCAGATTGATGTCAATGTCCACTTAGCTTGAGAGGCAAATGCGTTAAGTTACTGAATCAATTTCAATGCAGATAATCTAAGTTTGGCAGTTTGCGAGGTGTATCTTATGTTTGTGGTATCAAACATATCAGTAAGGAAGCAAAGGAGCAGAAAGTGAGATCAATAAAGTAGGTACGAAGCGCATTCCTTCGACGTCAAGCCAAAAACATTCAGTCTTGCATGAGAAAACGGTACGGCCAGTGCGAAAAGTCCGACCTTGAGTCTGTAATAATGAAATATTATTACTCGTGCAACAAGTTTGTACCTTCATACCGAGGTTTGTTTCCCTTTGGGGGCATGTAGGGGTATTTCAAAGCGGGCGAAGTTTTTCCCCCAGAGAACAGACCTCCTTTCAGAGGTGTAGTACTGTAAGAACACAGTTTGTATCCAAACACTGAACTTGAACAAACTTGTCCAATTTCAGGGTTGTACTCGCGATATCCCTCGTGCTTTGGTGTAACGGCATGTTTTTGAAGTCTGTTGGCTTCAATGTTGTGTGGCCGATAGGCTAAATGGAACATCGCAATGAGATCCATAAAGGATTCGAGGATGTCTTCTCCCAGAGAATCTATTCCGCCACATTCAGTCTTGCAACTCCATTTAATTAGGACGTAAATTCAAGTCAATTTGTCGCAAATCGCCATCATGAAGTCATCCATCATTGAAGCCCTCCTTTCCATCTGCCTATTCGCAATCGGCATTACCGCTCTAGCAACTCGTGCTGCACCTTTGGACCGAAAATGCCCCCTCGAGTCTGATTGCATGGAAAACATTTGTACAAACTTCAGTTTCATAGAAAAGGAAGAAAAAGATCCATTCTACCTCGTTGCTCAGTGCAAGAACAAGGAAGGCAGCTATGTTTACACCAAACTGGATCTCAAAAAGTGCATCGCCAACTGGAACGGCAACCTGGAGTGGACACCGAGGTAAGAATTGCCTTGAAGTCGAATGCTTTCCAACAGAAAGCTGCAGCCGGTCATATCATGATTGATGAAACTTTGGCTGACGATAGTATTTGTACAGAGGCGGTTTCAGGTGCAGTAAATGCGGCGTCTTTCAGGATTTTGCAGACACATATGTCGGCCTGAGGTGCGAGGAGTGCAAACCACGAATCTTTTGGCTAGAGGGATATAAGTCGCCATCCATAAATCTCTGTGGGTATCTAATTGCATGATTGTCTTAACCATTGCCTTGCTGACTTGCGCTATAGCTCAGGGGATCTGGGTCAGCCAGGACGGCGCTCTCAGCTGCTACGACATGAATGGCGAGTGGTATGTGTAACTCCAGACAATACCGACCAGTCTCTGGATGTATGGAATCCAGTCAAAGCACTTGGGGCAAGAAGCGGCGACACGCCCGGAGGGGGGGGGGGGAGAGAAACTTACATAATGGTCCACGGATGACTGGGACTTTACATTCTCTGTGATCTTTGGGTACGACAGTGACGCAACTTCACACTTGGGTATCGGCATCTCGTGTAGAAAAAGGGACCGACCGATTTTGCGTCATAATTTAATTCCAAGAAGTTATCATGGAGATACTTGAGGTAGTCTGGTTATTCTGTTTCGTTGATAGGTTTATGGCTATGAACAATTTATAAATCATGGACCGAAGCTTATGAAGATGGTGTCATCCTTCATTGAGATGAAACAATTTGCAAGTCTTACACCATGATGAGACATGGCTGAAGCTGAGAAGGGGCATCAAGCCAACTATCCCCTTGATGCTTGTGTTTTCAACTTCTTTCGAGACTCCCCAATCGTGTTCTCGACCCTTTCAATATGCAGTCAATCATTATCTTTATTGTCGTTAATCTACTCAACGGCATGTGTTCTAAGCTCACGATCATTTGTACGCTATATTCAAAGCGCCGCTCGATGCAAAAACACAGATTGAACAACTATCCGGGCCAGCTTCACCGTGAAATGAACTCTTTGGTAACCTTCCAGTTCGCCGCCCCAGCCTCTTCGGGGTCCATAAATATCGTCACCCAGCTACCTCGCCTCTGCTCATTGTCAATCAGAGCATTCTTGATCCTCGCGTGCTCAGGGAGGCCAAAGGGCGGCTCGAGCTGGTAGGCCCCAAAATTACCGATGCTCCCAGAAGATGGCGTTGATCCCGTAGATGCAGAACCGGGCGTCAATTGACTGTCCAGCATCAAATCATGGACAAGAATCCGCGTTCTCTCATACTCTTCATTTTGTTGCGAATTTGTGGCTTTTGGAATCTGCGGGTATTGGAATCGAGGAACGGGGTAGTCACACGCCATCCCGGATTCCATTTCCGCCGGGAAGAGGCCAGTTGGCACACCATCGGATCCCTCCCAAGACGCCGTGTCCCACCCAGCTGTGATATCAAAAGCCTCCTCACGGTAACGAGCTGCCTCCTCTTCAATAGTTATGCAGCGCTTGCCAATTTCAGCCAGCATCTGGGCATCCCACAGGTTCTCCCTACGATTCGTCACGGCGTCTTGCTTGAGTAGATTGACGGCAGCTCGCCGTAGCATCGGATGCCGGCATTTGATGCTAACGTAGTAAAGCGGCGGGATGACCTCGGTGTCGAAAACAAACTTGGGCATCGACTTGGCGGCCTCGGATGGGTCACGAACCGTCTTGCGTGTGGCTTGTACAAACTCCGCCGAGTTGCTGACAATGGACGCAAAGGCCGTGGTATGCGTATCAAAGGCAATCTCCTTCGGGTCCATCGCCGTACTGATTGCAATCCTGGCTGCGTGATAGTAGACCATGCACAACTTTCGTTTGCTCAGGTTGTCATCGGTGCCGGTGGCTGAGACTACGACAAATGCAATGTGCCATCGTGATAACCGTGCGAGGAAGTCGTCTTGTTCATGGGCCAGGTCCAGCAGTGTTGGATCGTCTGGCTGGCATGAGTATACGGCTCTCTTGGCTTGTGCTGTGAACCTCAAGCCGTCATCAATGAGTTCGTACAATGACACTTCGGCCTCGTCTACGGAAGCAAAGTATAGATTCGTTGCCGGACTCGATTGAAGGGTAGCGGGTATGGCGGCGGGGAAGCTCCCAAAGAGAAAAGATGCGAGGCCAAGTCGACTATATATGGGCACGAAATGCTTCTTAATCATATCCACATCGGCAGAGGGCTCAAGTTGTGAGAGAATGGTGCGGCCTTGGTTGATGTGCACCTGGGATGCACCCTCGTCGCCAAGCATGAACTCGATGCATATGAATAGCAAGCATGCTAAGAGCGGGACGGTGGCAGGCGATGATGCTGTTGGCTTCCACTCCTGAAGACACTTCAAGGCCTTGCCGTATTGCTCCGCTGCAAAATTATTGGTGAGCACACGAGGACTGTTTGCGTCTTCAGTATTTGGATCCGAATTCGAAGGTAGCGCGAGTGTTTCATGGAGACTGCTGATGGCAAGGACGGCATGGCGAATGGCGGGCTCGGCATGACAAAAGTGCGGTACCAATTTCTTCCACAGAGTCGAGGCGACTCCGTCGCTAAAGATGGATGGGGCGGAGAAGTTACGGTAGAAGTCAAACGCGCGCTGTTCTCTGGAGCCGCCGGCCCAGTCGGCAAAGGCTGAGACTGCCGGGCTCAAGCGTGAAATGCTGTCATCGGAACCGGGACTGCCATCATTGCTGCTCCCCGGCTTCGACGAGGGTAAATAGCCGTCACATTTCCGGCCTGTCTTGGTGCAGCGAAGACAGGCGGGTTTCGTCTCGTCGCATTTGACTTTCCGGATCCTAGGTGTTTGGACGATGGGTCAGCAAGAAACGTGGAGAGAAGTTAGATGTAGTGAGATGAACGCAGGGCTGGAGATGGGATGGCAGATGTAGTAATGGGATTGATAGGGAGGCTCGGACTCAACTTGCAGGTCACACATCCAGTCCGAACTTTCTTTGTGCCCTTCCGGCCCGAGGGGACCTGCAATGACGCCGGCGGCGTGCTTGCTGGGTCTTTGATTTGCGGGTCGTCTGGCGTGCTCATGATGCCGAGCTCCCGTAGGCCCGTAGGGTCAGAGGTAGGGTTGAACAGAGTGGGTAGCAAGTACTGTATGTTCCTGGGCTCAGGGCTGGCACGGCTCGTCCCAGGTCGTTGGAACGGCGTTGGGACTTTGGTGCTGTTGGTCTATTGCTGGTCTGTAGTGTTCTGTCTCTCTGGATCCGAGGTGTCAAGTCCGAGTCCAGCAATCACGGCCAAGGTGCCTTTTAGTGTATTGTGGTGAAACCTGTGACCTTTGTATGTCGTACTGCACGAAGCGGTCTTTGGAATCAATCGACGACGGTGACCCCTTGCAACAAGCTAGGCCTACAGCGAGCACTGATGAGCAAAACCCGTATCCGTAGAGAATCCACTCTCTGGCGATTCGAGGTAATGGAAGCGAGATTCCCGCCTAAGCCGAGGTGTAACAGGGTAACAAGTGAGGTAGATACGGATCGGAGACGGTACTGTGTTGAGCCGAGCTTCTCAATTTGTAGAGACAACCCCGTTGGATTCCCAGCAGTTGTCGAACGAGAGCTCAGAGAATGTCTCTGCCTGGAGTTATGGTGACGGTCGTGACATGGGGATAGCGGATACAAATCGAGGGTTGACAAGGTGAGGTGGTCTTGGTAGGTCTGGCACTGGTTAAGGTAACGTAGTCTGTATCCGTAGGGGGATCCAAGGATAGTTTGGCTAGTGGTCTTTCAGATGTCAGCCCTGTCACTGCCCCAGCTGCGTGGCCGACGTCCCATCGTGGTGAGATGCGCTTGAGGTGAGGTTGTGTGGCTGTCTGGCTGCACTGCATTTGGGCGACTCGAGTTGTGGAACAAATGGAAGGAAGCGGCTCAGCCCAGAATTCCAGACTGCAGACTGCACCTTCCAGGTTGTGAATGCGCCGTACCTGTGCAGGGGAAGGAGCACCGCAGCAGGCCACAGGGCGCACCTTCTGGTTGGGAGAGCCAAGGCTCACGGGCCCCAACGGCGCATTACCCACTTTAGCGGGGCTAAGTCACGGTTTGACGCGTCTCTGATTCGTCCCAGATCTCGGACTATCGTCCCGAGCGGACCAATCGCTGAGCTGTAGTGGGGCTTCGAGCCGGCCCCCGCAGGGTCCCACTCGGTTCAGCGGTTCAGCGGTGCGGATACGGGGGCGCCCGTATCCCGTTGCCTGCGACCCTGTTTCTTTCTCATCCTGTACCCATCCTCCTGCCATCAACGCCAATTGAGGCATCCATGATTCCAGATGATTTCACGAAAAGAGCTCCAGACCCTGTCATTGCATCATATCATCACCGGCAAATACCGGCCAAGCTGCGGTCTGACTGGCTCAGTGGCTTTGTTCCTTGCTGCCTTGACGCCGCACCCATTCTTCAGCCCAGACGGTACACTACTGTACCTAGACCCAGATAAACGGGTCTCTCTTCCCAGTCCATTCCTGGTCTTTGCATTGCCCTACGGGCCTACGGCTTTGTTGCCGCGTCCCAATTCCCCCGTCATCCCAGCTTTCCCTCTTCCTCTCACTTGCTCCAGGGGTCATCGATTGGAAGGCCATAGGTGGGTGGCTGAGCACAGGCAACACAGGATAATATCCGTAGAATTAACCTTAATTTGACCAAAACCATGCCATATAAGCTGCCGCCTCCTCCTCGCTAGTATAGCGTCTGTCTTGCTCATCCTGCGAGACGCTATGGCTTTTGATCGTCTGTCAGACGAGCTGTGATTGGTGATGCCGGACTTTGAAAGGCTCTGTCCCGAGCTTTTGATAACTCAACGTTGCTCGCTGGAGCTTCATGTCACGCGTTGTCGTGGCTTAGTTTCCATCATAGTCTAAGACCCAGGAATAGGTTCTGCCTAGATACTCGCAGGGCGTCGCATGGCGAAATACTCGTACAGACGCATTAGGAATCTTGGTCTTGTAGAAACGATATAATTGTGTCTGGCTGTGCGCCTTCGAGAAGGGCTTCCTCTCAACAAATCTGCTCAAGTGCACGAATCTTACTAGTGTATCGTTTCCCGCTCATCATCCGTGATTGGGCCTCTCTCAAGATGGTTTTCAAATACTCACTCCTTGCCCTCACGGCAGCCTCTCTAATCACTGCCTCCCAAGCCAATTCCTGCCCGCCATTAGGACCGACGTTACCCTCCACCAAAACACCAAGCAACTCGACGATAGTACAAGAAACCATCCTCAAGATCCAAGAAGGCCTCGCCAACTTCACCTCCGTCCTGAACTACACTGCAATTTCTATTGGCGTCAAGTCCATACACGAAGATGGGCCCCTATTCGACTGGCACTACACGCCTCCCATCGCAGATAATCGCAGCGTAGCAAAGGTCGATATCGACACCGTATACCGTGGAGGAAGTATCACCAAGGTCTTCACGACCCTCACGGCTCTAAAGAACTCACATATCAAAGGGTCCGATCCCGTCACCAAGTACCTACCGCAACTCAAGACCGACGCCTTGAAGAATGAAGGCCAGCTTAGCTTCATCCCGTGGGACAATATCACTATTGAAGACTTGGCTTCCCATGTTTCTGGACTAGGCGGTGATAGTAGGTTTACACCTCGTACATCTTTCTCAACTCTACTGACAAGGCCAAAGTCGCTACCGATCTCGCTGTCTTCCCCGGTGCCTGGGCATCAATGGGTCTCCCCCCAGTTTCCAACGACGCTAGACCAACTTGCTCCGGTCTCCTCGGCACCAAGCCCTGCTCAGGAAAAGGCAAGCCATCTTCCACTTCTGTACAGTTCCACGGCAGACCTCTAACAACATACAGACCTCCTCCACGGCCTCAACGAGAAACCCCTCGTCTTCCGCCCACACACCACCCCCGTATACTCCAATATCGGCATCGCCCTCCTCGCCCTCGCAGTCGAAGCAGCATCCAACCAAACCTACGAAACCATCCTCACCGACACTATCCTTAAGCCTCTCAGCTTGACCAAGACCTCCATCGCCACGCCAGCAAAGGGCTCAGGCTTCATTCCCCTCCAGGAACCAACCTGGGGCGGCGATCTCGGCGCCTACGCCGCAGCAGGTGGCATCTACACAAACACCCGCGACATGCTCACCTTCGGCACCGCAATCCTCTCTGACAAGGTCGGCATCGATACAGGTTCCTGGTTGAAGCCACGTGCCTTCACCTCCTCGCGCGGCTACTCCATCGGTGCACCCTGGGAGATCTGGACCACTTCCACTCTTCTCGACTCAAGCGTCCCCGTCAGCATCTACACAAAGTCAGGCGACCTAGGCCTATACACCAACGTCCTGCTACTCATCCCGGACTACGACCTTGTCATCTCCATTCTCACCGCCGGTGCCGAGGCCGCAGGCACCTTCCAGTTCCCCTCCCAAGTCATCTCCCCCGTCATCCAAGCCCTCGTCCCAGCCCTAGAGAAGGCGAACAAGGAGCACGCGGCCGCGAACTTTGCAGGAGAGTACATCGACAAGGAAACAAACTCGACGCTAACACTATCCATCGACGACGGCCCAGGCTTATCTCTGACGAACTACACCGTCCGCGGCTTCGACGTGCTCTCTCACATCCCCAGCTACGGCGTCGGCTCCAAGATCCAGGCTTTCAATGTCAGCGGCAGGGTGTACCCCACCAACATCAGAGAGGGTGAACAGTGGTCCTGGCGCGCCGTGTACAAGAACCACGACGAGCCGGATGTCGGTGACAAACTCGTCTACCCCGACGGCGATTGTCAGACATGGGGCTTGATTGATCGCAAGACCTACAACTACCTTGCTTTGGACGACTTCACCATCACCACTGCCGAGGATGGGTCGGCCAAGAGTATTTCGCCGCGACCGTTCGGCGTCACCCTGAAAAAGGTGTAGGCCAACATGAGGTCACAAATTGGTTAAGGGGCTGTCCCAAAGACAACAATGCATTGCCGTGACCAGCGTTTGCCTGATTTCGCATGGAAATGCATACCTTAGACACCACTTAGATGCAACTCTTTACTTTGAATACCCATTGATTGATTTTCTGTCTACCACGACGCCATGCCATGATACCTTGAGAAACAAAAGAGGCCGTCTGCAAAGTCCAGAATGTACTGCTAAAGCCCTTGACCCTTGACCTGGTATACACTTACAAGACCAACGAAAACGGAGACGCCTGGCAACATGCCAGGAAAAGTTAAACACACTTTGAAGAGAAATACCGCCAACGCCGCCGCGGCCGCTCACACAAGCGAAACCCCTCCCACGAACCCAACGAGTTCGTATCCTCATTAAAGCCCTTTGAGAATCGTGGGAGCTCAATCGCTCACCCAAACCTAAAACAACATCGAAATTACCAGAAGCTGCACCATCCTATGTAGTGTTGACAGAGGTTCTCCAACTTTGTCGCCTCCGTGATGAGCTTGTTGACCTGGTTGATGACATCAAGCTCCTCGTTCGGCTTGAAATCCTTGCCAGTCAACTTCTGAGAGACGCGATCCAGCACCTCGACAGCCCGAGCATTCTGGATTTCGGTGGGGTCCGGTCCGTTGTTGCCATTAACGACACTGCCCTCGTGTGCCATTGATGAGTTTGTTCTCGACCGGGAGCGCGCGACGGGTCCGCCGGGCATACCGGGATCTCCAGTGGCAAGCAACTCCGACGGCGCCACGTCTGCGTCGAGAACAGAGGGACGGCGTGCCCTAGCAGCCTGCGGGCCAGCAAGTGAAGTCTCGCGTTCAGATCGGAAGTTCGGTCCTGCCGGACTGGCAGCATTAGTAAGGCGCCAGGTCAGGAGAGGATCGTGAATGAACTGTGAGGCAGTTAGCTTGGAGGCTTCAAGACATGGACTAGGAGAAGAAACATACCGCTTCCAAGACGGCCATCACGCTGTCCTTGTTGTCTCGCAAGACTCTCATGACATGCTCGCAGGTGATACGGAAGCTTCCCTCGATGTTGCTGACTTCCATGGCGTAGGTGAGCATGCGGGTCAGTCGGAACGGCACACGCTCTGGGTACTTCTCGCGTTTCATAGCCACTTCGAAGCAGTCGCCAAAGTCGATGTGGATAATCTTGCCCGTCACGCGGTCAAGCATGAGATTAGACGGATGACGGTCACCAAGACCGAGAATGTATCCAACCATCGACATGACGCCCAAAGAGCGTGTGTAATTGGTGCGGCGCTCCAGCCATGCCTCTGAACTCTTACTCTTGAGCCACAATACCCGATAGAGATCCTGGCCAGTCGTGTTGTCCAATGCATAGCCGAAAACTTCAACCTTCTGCATGAGAGTGAGGTTGTCGTAGTCGGGAGCCATCTGGAGCATGATACGATGCTCGATATTAAGGAGAATCTTCCTGCTTTCACGGTATTCCCTTATTAGCACGTGAAGAGTGTCACTGTTGGGCACCCAACCCAGCAGACCCGAGTTTTGTGACAACGGGATGGCCGGGTATCGTTGGATGTTCAAGTGACGCTTGTAACATTCAGAATCGTTCGCCAACAAGGTATTGCACAAACCGAACAACTGCATAACTCGTTCGTCTTGGCGAATATCCTCGTGGCCCTTGAGCAAAAAGGCGTATGAAACACCATCGCTACCGCTAATGTTGAGTTTGCGAGGCCTCTGCTTACTATTAATAACAGTAAAGGTGCCCTCAAACTCCATGATGCGGACAATTGGTTGACCACTGCGGTAAGTTCCAGGCACAGCGAGATCAAGATCCTTGGCGGCCAGTAGCTTAGGCGAGCAGTATGGTAGCTCAAGCGTTGTGAGCTGGGGCAGCTGTCGTGAAATGCGCCGGAAGACTTGGTAGTAGAGATCCCAAGCCTGATTGAGATCATTGACGTCTCTGCTGGCTTCGTACTGGCGGCACCATTCGCGAGCCTCGGTGAGATCTCTGCCAAAGGCTTGCGTAAAGGAGATCTCGCGAAGAGTCTCTGGACCGCGCTCGAGTTGATCATGCAAAGGCTCGAGGGTGGCAAACATGCCTTCGATGTTATGATCACCAAAGTACAGTCGCGATGCTTCCTCGAGACCCTCGTGCCATTGTTCATGCCAAAGAACCGCGACCCTGATAAGCTCGTGGCTGACAATGTCGGCTTGGGAAACGAGGTTGGCGCTGTGTTGACGCATACTATCCATAATTTGAGCAGCAGACCTCGAACGGCGGGTGTTTTGCGAAGATTTCATCGCTACCGTCAGCGGGTAGACCAGCGCCTGCGGATGAGCCCTACCAACATCTGCGAGGAGGCTATGAATCGATTGCTGAACGCGGCGGGTCGGCTGGTTGATTCGAGCGATGAGCTGGGGAATGACTTCCAGCCAGGTGTCGACGCTGACATTGGTGAATCCTTCAGTGACGGCAGCATTAACGTCGGCACTGGCACCATGCGTGAACCACAGTGTCAGAAGGCGGAGTGTGTCCTGCAGAGAGCTTCCCGCAGACAGCGCGATCGACTTGAAGAAGCCTCTGACAGCCGGAACCACATGCTCAACTACCATGTGATCAGTTCTCTCGCCACGAGTAGACAAGGCCTGGACAATCTCAAAGTTGGCCAGAGCCCAAGCGTGCCAAGCCTTGTACCAGCGCGGGTTGTACTTAGTAGCCTGCGAGTACGAAGTCAAGATATCCTGGACGTGCTCGTATTGCCAATTCTCCTTGTTCAGGTCGATGAGCCATTCACCCTGGCGCAGGTAGCACTTGGCCAACAGGACGGTCTGGTCGTAGAGCGCCTTTTGAGTCTGAGGGTTCATCAGACTGGGGTCGATCTGGTGCGGGAATCCGTAGTCACTCGACAGGTCCATTCCGTTGGGAGCCTGTGCCGTAAGATGCGCCTTGGTCGCCTCGTAGCGGTGCGCCGAGTCGTTTGTAAACTTCCGCAGGCAGTACAGAGTACGCTCAGCAATACCAGAGGTACGGAACGCGGGCTGCTGGCCGACTTCCCACTCGTACTTGAGCATGGCGTAGATAACCTGCGATGGAATGTTTCGCGGGATAGCGGCATTCGGCTGCTGTCTCTCGTTCCAGTAAGGAATCAAGGTCTCCAGCGGAGCCTCGACACCAATGATGGACTTGAGAGACTTCTCGGCCAGGCCCATGCGACCAGACTTGCGGCAAAGGTTGGCAAACTTGATCCACATGTGCATGTTCTCCGTGGGCGTAATGACGAGGTTGCGAAGACGAAGCATTCTCTGCCAAACCTCCACGTTGCGCTGGCATCCCTTGAGTCTCGTCTCCCAGGTGCGCCTCATTGTCGCCTTCTTTTTGTCGTCCGTCTGCTTGTAGACGATGAGCTCTTCCAGCTCGGCCAGCATTTGGACTCTGACCACGACCTGATACGCGCGATTGTACGACTCACTAACCAACGCACTGAGCTCGGTATCAAGTCCCTCTCGAGCTTGCTGGACGCAATTGACAGCTTCCCTAAACTGATTGCGGTGCAGAGCGAGAATAGCGCCAAAGAAGGAACGATCAGTAGAGTAACGCTTCATGGATTGCAAGTAGTTGTCCATAGAATCCCACTTGCTGAGGCCCCATGCGGCGGCTGTTGCGAGCGGCGCAATGAGGCGCTGTACGTCGGGCGACGAGTTGGCCCAGGTTGTGCCTGCAATACCAGCAAGAGCTTCCCACTCGCCGAGAGCGTGTAAACAACGCATTTTACCCATAATAATCTCGACAGGAACGGGCTTGTCTTCCGGAACTTCCGACTCGCGCTTCGAGTAGAAAGCAAGAGCTTCCTCCCATCTCTCCAGCTTTTCGAACCACGTCTCTCTAAGTTGAATTCCCTCTTTGTAAAGTTGTGCTTTACGGAGAATACCGATGGCTGCGTCAGACTGCTGGAGTTGGTTGTTGATCACAATAAGAGCTTCAACCGCACCGCTGCTCTGGTCCTGCAAGAACTCCAACTCCTTGTAGTGGAGTGCCTTGGCGTAGGCGTGGCATCGAGCAGCCTCCCGACCGAGAACTCTGATATCGATGGGCAGGGCCTTGTCGTCGTGTTCCATAAACTCGGCGAGGTTGAGCAGGAGGCCGAGTAGATCAGGGGGTACGTTCTCCGACTTGATGGCGCTCTCGATATTTTGGATCAGCTCGTCTTGGAACTGTTCATAAAGCTCGCTCCAGCAGGACACGAAGGCGGAGTTGAACAGCTCGCGAGCTAGCGGAAGGTATGAGCTAGCGAGGGCGGCACACGCACGAAGAGCGTGGTTGGGCGATTCGGTGAGCAAGGTCGTGGAGAATCTACGAAGCCATTCCTGCCAATCCTCCTTGGTTGACTTGCCCTTCGTATCCCACGCCTGCTTGAGATGAATGGCATTCATCTCCAACTTCTTTGCACCCAGATCCGCAAAGGCTGCCTGGTCATCGACCCAGTCGACAAAACGGTCACCGCCGCCGAGATCCTGCGGGAGCACCTCGCCCTTTTGGAGCTTGTTGACAAGCAAGTCATAGTTCTGGTGCTGGATTTGGTGCAGCGCGAGAACCTTGTTGACCGTGCCCATAAAGTGAAGATAGTCTTTGCCGAGTTGCTGGATCAAGGCGCATAGCGTATCTAGAGCTGCGATCCGCAAGGCAATATCCCCACTGCCGAGAATTCGGGTGAGGGGATGAATAATCTTCGCAGCGTAGTCGTTCAAGTTGACCTGATACGTAATCTTGCCGATTGTCTCGATCGCCTGCTTTCTCAACGGAGGGGGCTGCCCTTGCTTCTCAAACGTCCTGACAATAACAGGAATGATCAAGTGCATATACTCCTCGGCACTAGATCCGAAGACAAGAAAGGCGTGGAGAACCTTTTCAGAGGGCGTGCGCCGGGTAGTGGTATCCTTTTCCAGCACGCCAAGCATGAGAGGCAGCAAGCCCGCAAGGTAAATCTTGAACTCGCCCTCCAAGGAACGAGAGATGGCTTCCACCAGGCTCATGATGGTCGACTGCAGGTTGGTCGTAGTGTTCCAAAATTCCTGACAGATCTCGACAATCTCAGGCAAGAAGTTGCGAATGTGCTGTCGGACGATTGACACCAGAGTAGCCAGCTGGCTGAAGTACGAATCCAGGCGAGTCTTGTCTGCGGCGCGGATGACACCCAGGAAGGCTGGGATGATTCGATCGAGGAAGGATACACACTCCAAACCAAGGGTGCGAAAGATGTTCATGATTGCCTCGATAACAGATGCATGATGACTCGAAAGGGAGTTGTCCTTGAGAATCTGTAGGAGAGCATTGATGACAACTGTCGGAAAGTACTCCTTGCTGGATGGAGTGAGGCCAGTCATCATGAGAGAAATGTCCGTCATTTGCGTGGTCTCAACACGTCTCTGAGCATCCGGCCGACGCTGCTCCACTTGCTGGTACTTGTAGGGGTCCAAAGCTCCCAGGATGCCCATCAGCTTGATGGTTTCCTGTCGAAGAGGTCCGCGTTGGCCCTCTGTACGAATGATGCCTTGGAGTAGCTCCAGGAGCTGCGGGTATTCCAGATAAGGCTCAATAACATATCCGGAGTTGCTGGCTAGCTGGCCGAGAGCATGCAGCGCAGCCTCGCGCTTGTTGTTTGAGCTCTGATCTTGTAGAGCTTCAATGATGAGAGGCATCAGCTTGTCCTTGTATGGCAACACTTCCTCGCCACCGACAGTGGCAAGCTCGCCAATGGCCCTCAGGATCGTTGCAGCCACAGCAGCGCTGGGGTCGTTGGCCTTGGGCAAGAGGACGGACATCATTGGGTCGACATATGGCTTGACCAGTCCTTGGGCGTTTTGGACCAACAAGCTGAGTAGCTTGGCACTCTCCTCTTTGTTTCTCGCAACATCAGAGAACTCAAGCTCAGTGAGAAGCTGGATAAGGGTCTTGCGCAAAGAGGGGATGACATATGCCGGATTGTATCGGGCAAGACGACCAATAATCGAGATTGCAACCTCTCTGATAGCAAAGACTTCATCGTTGAGAGCGAAGAACAAGGTGCGGATGTTCTCTGCCTTGGCCAAGTGCCTATCGAAACGCTCGTCGAGGGCAGCAAGGACTGTCCGTCTAATATTCGGCTCAGGGTCGGATACGCCCACAGTAAGCAATCGCTCTATCACATCGCCAACGACCTGCAGTGCATGATAACTAGTCTGGTTGACAATAGGGTCGCGCACGTAAAGCTGGCAGCAAGTGAGAGCAGCAGCCTCTCTTGTCT
Source organism: Colletotrichum fioriniae (assembly GCF_027942845.1). NCBI lineage: Eukaryota > Fungi > Ascomycota > Sordariomycetes > Glomerellales > Glomerellaceae > Colletotrichum > Colletotrichum fioriniae. The sequence continues at coordinate 1,918,602 of NW_027076848.1, forward strand.
CTGGATCTTCATCCTCAACGTACTTCACAGCAACGTCACGGACAAACTCATTGAGGACATGTCCCGTGAAGTCAAAGCTGCCAAGGGTGTTGAGTGCAAGCTTGACCTCTGCTTTGCGATGCTCATAGGCCAAAGGATCTTTTGAATCCTTGGGAACAGCGGGCACAGCTGTAAGAGTGTTTGGGTGAGGGGCTCCCAGGGGCTTGAAAGGTTCTCCACAAAGGACCATGCTGAGCATATCGAGCAATCGGTTCTGGATGGTATCCTTGGCCGGCGGGATGTAGAAAGCCATATCGACGAGGGCCTGCGTCAGTTTTGGTGTCAGGTCGCATTCGAAGATTGGGTCGAGAAGAGCCTCCATGTATTTGCTGAGGGTCTGGCCAACGGCAACAGCGAGGCGACTTATGCACTCGAACACTGCGTCGACTGAACCTCTCTTGCGAGCTGCCAAGCTAAGCCCTTCTCTGACGTGGGTCATAACACCGTCGAGATACGGGGCGATGGCGCTCTTGACCGAGTTTGCGATGTTGCCGATAGCAAGAAACGCGTCGTTCCTCTCCTTGTCCTTTTTCAGCATACCAGAGAGGTACACCATGAACTTGTGGAGGTAACTTCGATCAAACTCTGCGGGAGAGTAGCTCGCGAGATCGGGGATGAGGAGGACGACGGTCTTGCGGATAGTGACGTCGCGGTGGTCCTTGTAGCGCAGGACGATTTCGCAGGCTTCGGGGTAGTGATCCTGCATGAACATGCCGCCTTGTTCCAGAAGCTCCTTCAACATAAGAAGAGAGGCGTGGATGTACTCGACGGTGCCGTGCTGCAGCCCGCGCATCAGTTCGGCGTAGGCCTTCTCCATCCACGTCTGCTTGAGTTCCTGGTCTCGCTCTCTAATGATCCGGAAGCATGCGGCGACGGTTTCTGCGGAGGTGGCGCGGATGAGGTGGCGGTTGTCTCTCAAGCTGTTCCAGATGAGGTCCAAGACCAAGCCGACATAGTTGTACATGAGTGTAGGTGCCTGTCTCGCAAGCTCGCGCAAAACAAGAGCGGCACTGTATCGGCGTTCCTCGACTCTTTCGCTCTGCAGCCATTCGAGGGCCATCTGGGTTTCGGACTCGACCAGCTCGCTTATCATAGAACCGCCTGGTCGGCACATTTTTCCCAGAGCAATCGCCGCGGCCTGCATGGGGTTGATATCCTTCCCGCGCAGGATGGTTTTGAGGTTCTGGTTGAAGCGGGCAAACATTTTTGTCGATTGCTCGGAAACTTCGATGTCGACGAGGGCATCGAGGGCGTAAACGCCGCCCAGGCGTTCGGAGGAGTCATTTCCGTGGGAGATGAGCTGGGTGATCTTGTTGTTGACCTGGCCGTAGATGGTGTTGAATTGATCGAGGGGAAGGTCTGCAAAGGTGGGCTGTCAGCTCGCTGTCGCGCAAATGACATGGTTCCGAGAGGGGGATAGAAGGCTTACCTCGATGACAGACTAGCACCAGCTCTCTAAGCTGCAACGCTGCACGCTTCCTGACTTCGTCTGAGGATCTTTGACATGGTTAAGAGCTGCGCAAAAAGGGGAATCGATCTTGATCTTGACTCGGCGTTGGAGATGGGGGGGAAAGGGAAAATACCGAGACCTCAAGTCCCTGACAAGATTGTCAAGTCGCTCGAGGGCGATCTGCTGTTGGGTCGCCATGGCTCACTGGCTGGCGCACCCGAGCGTTCGAGTATCAGAATGGGAGAAACATCGACTGGGTATAGGAGGAATCGGATCGGATCGAGGGTTTCTGGGGGTCGTGGTGCTCGGCGCTCGTCGTTTGGTGCTTTTTCGTAGTGGGTGATTGTCAAATGAGGAGTCGCGCGCGATGGAATGGTACACAACGAGGGGATTGTCAAAGTGACAGCTGCACCAAATCCCACCGTCTGTCGCGATGCGAAGTGGTTGGGGTGAAGGAGAAAGGTAGAAGTGCTTGGGTTGCACAAACAAGGTATGTGATGAAGGAGGTCTTTGGGGATGGAAGTGACGACGGGAGGTTCAAAAGATGAATTGACCAGGCCAGGGCAGTCTGCAGTCTGCAGTGACGGAAAGTGCGACACGGGAATGGAGGGTCAACCATGGGGGAGCAACGGCGCAAGAACGGAAGGTACCTTGATGCACAGTTCCCACACAGTACTTGCCGGCTTTCTTCACCTGCCCCCATTCGACCTCGCCCCGCTATTCTCCGCACTGTTCGGCCAGTCTCAGCCCCACCGTGGCACCCCCATTCCTAAACCAATTGCCCCAGAGCTTCAGCGGCTGCAGCCTGCAATGGGTGGTGGCTTTGGTGGGTGGGAGTCTCGCGGCTGACCTTCCCTCGGTTGCTACCCCTGTAGCTTCCCATTCCTAATACTGCGTAGGTACCTAAGGTTCCTAGGGTGTTGAGGAACCTACTGAGGTGGGCTGGATCTGTCCACCTCACGGTTCCGTCCCCGTCTTCTTATCTTATCGGTCAGAAATGCGCATCCAGGTGTTTCTTACCTAGGTAGGTACCTTAGGTTGTCGTCGCGACTTCTTGGATCAAGACACCATCCCGAGAATCAACATCACGACTCGCGCAACATCTACAGTAGGACACCAACGGCAAGATATAAGCAGTGAGACCACTCTGCTCGAGATAGCAACAACTACGGCGTTCGCCAGTCTGACTTTCGCAGTCTCGTCCACCCCATCCCAATCCCATCATCCCACCTCCCTCGACCGCTCTTCACCATGGGTAACGATGGAGGATCCATTCCTAAACGCCGCGAGCTGGTTAAGGAATCCGCCCGCGCCCTCACTGTCAGCGAGCTAAAGGCAAACGTTCTCGAATCCCTCGGCCACGCTTGGAGCAACGATCCTCTGTCGAATCAACCCCTTGACAAAGAGAACATTGTGTCGGACTGGCGCGGCCGCCTATACAATTACGAATCCATCCTCCAAGGCCTCATGCCATCCGACGACAGCACCGAATCGCCACCATCTAATCCCGAGTCCCAAGAACTCACATTTGCTTCGACCGGCATCAAATCGTTGCGCGATATTGTCAAGCTCAAGTTCCACAAGCATACACCACCAGGCACCAAGAAAGATATCTGGGTCTGTCCCATTTCTCTCAAGGAACTCGGCCCACAAGTCAAGTCCGTTTATCTGGTACCATGCGGGCATGCTTTTGCCGAGGTTGCTATCAAGGAGATTCAAGAGTCAGCTTGCCCAGAGTGCAACGAGGAATTCAAGAGCGAGAACGTGGTACCAATCCTGCCAACCGAGGAACGTGACCTGAGGAAACTGGTGCAAAGAATGGACGATTTGACCGCTGCAGGGCTTACACACGGCTTGAAAAAAGACAAGAAAGCTGGCGGCAAGAAGAAGCGCAAAGCAGAGGATGATGCCAAGGAAAATGGAAACGGCGACAAGCCCGAGAAGAAGAGGGCTACGGATAATGCAAAGGCTGCAAAGAAGGAGAGCAAGACGAGCAACATCAACAATCCAATGGCCGCATCATTAACAGCCAAGGTCTTGGCTGAACAAGAGGAGCTCAGCAGGCGGAGGAAGATGGCAACCTCAAAAGGTTGATTTTGTCATAGCCGGAAAAGAAATATCGAGCTGCAAGGCAAATGAACAAACAAAGATGATACCCCTGCTTCTCATTCCAAGTTGTACTCTACGCGAAAATCAGGGCGCACCATTTGCAAGTACCGAAAAACGTTTTGGCCATTCCTAATGCATCCTTTCTACTCGGTCTAAGGCAGACGAACCTGACGCCAAACTAAGCAGACCCAATGCTGAATTCTTCCTAGACACCCATTGCGTGCCATTGCTGCCTTTACAGCTCATCCTTGCCCTTAGGCGCGGGAGGCTCAAGGAGCTCGTCACAGGCGGCAGGAGTGCCTACCTCCATCTTGTAGACGCACTTCTCCGACTCCGTGACCTTCCATAGCTCTTCCGTCTCACTGCAGGCCAGCCAGACATCTGTACGTCTCTGAGGGCCATTCCAGCAACCCTGACCGTTCTCGTACCGCATAACCATGCGGAGGCCCTTGCCGAGGCTCTTGCCATCGACGCGCTCCTCGTCATCGGCCATCTCCTTGTCGATGCGGACAAAGTTGCCCATGTTAGTGTGACCGCCGCCCTTCTTCGACTTCTGGTTCGTCTTGTCCATCCAGCAGAGCTCGTACTCGTACTCGCCAATCTCGGTGCTGACGCACTTGTCCCTCAAGATGCGGAAAATGTCATCAGTGCCGTAGTCCTTCTCCAGATCCTTCTGCTCGGTCTCCAGCTGGCGCTTCTTGTCAGAGAGATCGTTGTTGGCCGAGTTGAATGCCTCGCGGGCAGCCTTGACCAAGCGAGACTCAGCACCGCCGTCGTTGTTATCAGCAATCAGGCCGTTCTCGATCATCCAGACTCTGAAAGACAAGAGCTTGCCGTGGATGAACTCGCGAATGCCCTCGGGGAGGTAGGCCTCGAAGTTGTAGACTAGGCATGATCAGTCATATGTTTTCACCATAAATCTTGTTCAGGGGGTCTCGCATACGGATATCAGTGTCAGAAACGTCATCCTCCTCGAACTCCTTCCAGTTGATGCCTGAAGACTCGTTGTCCTCGACAAGGACCTCCTTGATGTCGGCCTCGAGGCCATCGGGCAGGGGGTCGTTGGCAAGGTTGGCAGCGTAGTCCTCCCAGCCCTTGACGGCGCGCTTGACACCCTCATCGTTGAAGTTGGGGTTGTGCTCCTCCTTGAAGCGGCTGAGAATACCTTCAAGCTCCTTCACCTTGCTCTGAAGCTCATCGCGGTGGGCAACAACATCCTCAAGGGTCTCGCGGAGCTCGGTGACACGAGTCTTGGCCAAATTAAGCAGAGTGCCAAGCTTTCCGCCGGATCCCTCGCCCTTGACAATCTTGCCCTTCTCAGAACGCTCAATGTCGTGCAGCTTCTGCTCGAGCTCCTCCTTGCGGGTCTCGAGACCCGCGACCTCGTCCTTCAGGCTAGTCACCTTGGCCTCGACACGACGGCGGAGCTCTCTAGACTCCTTGGCCATCGTCTTGCGTCGCTTAGCAGCCTTGTCGATGGCGTCCTTGCGCGCAGACTCAACGCGACGATACTCCTTTCCAATCTCGGCACACTTGTTGGCGCACTTGATGCCTCCAACCTTGCTGTACTCCTCGCTTCCGTCGCAGCAGACGTCATAGTCGCAGTGTCCATCATTGACGAACATGAAAGGTACGTAGGCACCAATGTGACCTTCATTGGCACACCAGAAGCCCGGGAGGGCATTGGAAGTATTGGTCGTGCCCGTCAGGGAGCCGGCGAAGGGCTGCTGAGGGGAGAGGGGATCGAGGTGCGCGCAGGCAGCGGTGCCAGGCTCATCGGAGCCATCAGGACAGTCGCAGCTATTGTCGTTGACCTGGCTGAAGCGAAGTTTGATTTCAGGGTGGCCTATGCACTTGAAGGAGGGCTTGAGCTCGAAGAACTTGGCGACTGCAAGGAATCATGTTAGTGACAGATCATGGACCTTCAAATAAAGCTTCAAGCCCATTGGTCAGGTAACAAAGGAAGAGGAATGTAGAGAAAGGAACATTGTTCCATCTCACTCATGTGGACTTGAAGTGACCCAAATGCTCCATATAGGTGAGACGTGGATGGCCGGCTGCCGACTGATACTCACATTCAGGACCGACACCTCTGGGCAAGCTAGCTGCAGCGATGGGCGCAGCAGCAGACACAAAGGTGCCCAAAAGCACCATGCCATAGCTTTGACGCATCTTGATGGTTCTCAAGATATCGTATCGGTCATCAATCCGTGCGTTTCGATCGTTGTTGTGGGATCTGTTGTGGTTGTGAAGCTATCCAGATCCAATCCGAATTGACAGACTGGAGGGTTGGAAAGGTGAGGTATTGTATACTACGGAGAGTAAGGTACGGGGCTACTTCGTGGAACTTCCAGCTCACCCAAAACGCCTAAGGTGGGTTTCGCTGACAGGGGTAGCGGAGCTGGCGACGGGCAGCTACAGGCTGGTCACGTGCAAGAGTCTCTGCCAGCAGTATCATAGACCCCACCAGGTCTTATCACTATGGGTTCTGATTGGATACTGCCGCCAGCTTTGAGGAAGGAGCACTAGAAATTCATGAGCGGGAAGGAGCGGTACGTACTTACCGGACGAAGAAGGTACGTATTTTATTCAGATACCCCTCCATCGCGGGGCACAATGACTTTACTGCATTTTTGGTCATATCGAATTTTCGTACCTTAGTCCGAACATCTTCAATATCGGAGCAAACCTCCGCCTTGACCACCGCCACCGAAGCCTGCAAGGTGTTTGCGAGACACACAGGCTCAACAACATGGCTTCCTCAAGCTCCTCCACTACACCAGCAGCTTTGAATGCTTTATCAGACACAGCTGTCGCCTTGATGCAGCAGTTGGAGGCTGTCCTCCAGAACATCAATGGTGGCAAAGACACCCCCCAGCAGACTGATACCTCGTCCGTCGATGCCTTCGCTCTTGCCCGTGATTCAGCTTCGCTGATCAAGGCGCACTCAACCAAAATCTCCGTCCTCATCATCAACGAGCCCTTTACACCCTCGGCCATCATCAAAGTCCTCCGAGAACTCGTCAGCGGCCCGATTCCCGGCATCGCCACCGCGGGCCAGGCTTGTGACGCAGACCGATACACGACTACTGTGCGGAAGGACTTGGCTTGGAAATGTTACACAGTATTGAAAGAGCTCCGCGGTCTGGTTGAAAAGATCCCCAGGGATGGCAAGATTCTGTCAACGGCGCAAAAGTCAGGCTCCACGGGTGCACCTGGCAAGGGTAGCATGGCCGCCACCGGTGTTATTTGGTCGGCCTGCGACGATCTGGTGCAGTTTTCCACGGGCGGTATTGGTGGCTGTTTCATCAAAAAGGTTGAAGAGTTCAGGGCGACGCTGAAGGATGTCATGGAGGAGCTCAAGGAGTGGGGTGATGAGGAGCCAGAAGACGACGAAGACGACGATGACAACGACGACGAAGATAATGATAATGCTGTAAACGATGCGGACCATGACTCAGCTCTGGGTTCCATGATGCCCTCGGCGCAGGAGATGATTGACGACATGATGGCGAATCAGGGCACGATTCCTCGCGACGACCCCGACAAGATCCGTGACCGTCTCGAGTCCTGTCTGAAGCGCGTGAGACTGACAACGCTGCTCTATCAGGCCATCATCAAGCGACGACTCAAGACACTACCATCGCTTCCGGCCGAGAAATCCGATATCCCCAAGCGCCTGGACGAGTCGATGCGGGTCCTCAGGAAACTCCCGCACGTGTTCGACGAGCTTGCCGGCGCATTCTACGAGCTCTCACCTGACGAAATCGATCGAGTAATGAAGCTGTGCTTCGATGAGATCGTTGGGCTGTCGGAACTTCTGAAGGCACCTTGGACCGGTGAAAGCGACGAGTTTTCTCAGTGGGTTGGCAAGTTCCAGGCTGAAATCAAAAAGGGTTGAGCCGCCCGATTCAACCTGCACACACAACCATGGGTTCGTATTCAGCTACACACGGGAGCTAGCGCGGCCTCGCCCTTCATCCGCCACTTCCACGCGGGCGTAGACTTGCGTTGCGTCCTATGAAGGCCTGGTTGACGAGCATGAAACATGTTCATTTCGCCTTACTTCATAGCTGCGACAAGACTTTGATTGGTCAGTTGACGCTAAGCTGACCGTCACTCGCTGGTCGTGAGGGTGCCAAGCTAAGACATGGTGACTTGGAGTCTTTGAGGGGAAACATCACCTGTTGGTGTGGGGGAGCAGCGCGGTCACGAGAAGACGGCCAGTCATCCGTTGCTTTGTGTAAATACTGCACATGGCCTGCCAGCCACCTGCCTGGTTACAGCACGCCGTAGATACAGCCTTTATAAAGTCTCTGAGCCCCTATAGCAGAGATGAATATTATAGTCAAGATATGCACACAGAGATGGATCCGGAAAGGGGACCAGGCAATGCTCCAGGCGTGCCCAAGAGCGACCGCGGTCTCAAAATTGCAGTACGATTCACTCAACCTTCTTCTGCTTAACGTGATCATCTCGGGCTGACGCCGTCTAGATTATCGCTGTGACCTTGAGCAGCAAGATTGCGCACATCGCCACCGATATCTTGACCCTTCCATACAACCGCTTTTATCAGCAAAACACCCTGCTACCGATATTGGCCATCGCCAAAGCTGTCGAAGATCGCGAATCCGATGAGGAAATTTCAGCACAACTCAAGCGATGGCGAGATAGAAAGTTGAGCGAATTTCAACTCGTACAGGTTGCTGTAAGTCTCCAACGCCCTCGCTTTGCGCGATCCCATACTCACCCCTCACAGAGCACCTTGATCTCAGCCGCCGTCATCGGTTGCTTTTCATGGCCGCCTCCCGACTCATTGCACTGGCTCAGTCCAGCCTTTTGGCACGCGAGCATCTCCTTCTCCCTCTTCTCCATCCTCCTCGCTGCTTCGGAGCAGTTCATCTTTCAGACTCTTCATCGATCCCCGACGCCGCGCAACGTTGACAAAGACCTCGCCATGATCCTTTATATACGTCGCAGCAGGGCCGTCGAGCCCATGCACTCGCCACTTGAAGAGGTGCCTCCCATCCCGCAGATCCGTGCCATCAAGATCAAGAAGAAGGGAGGGTGGATCCCAAAAGAGATGCCATTTGTAGAGGTTCGGTGGAACATGATCTTCACATGGCAGGCGCCCATGATGTTGATGGCGTACTCGGCCATTTGCTTCCTCGGCGGGTTGACAGTATACGTTTGCGCGCCGTTGTATGACGGCCAGGGATGGGTTGGAGCAAGCAAGGTTTGATCTCCCGCTTCCATCTTGTTCACGAACATCACTGACCAAACCAGGCCGCCGTGTTTTACCTCGTCAGCTTCTTTTTGTGTGGCATCACATTCATCTGGTGCGCATTTTGGGCATATCGGTTTGTCGACTTGGAGGATCCCTAGATGCTTCGGCCGCCGCGGCAGGCAACTCGAAAAGGCATGAAGATGATGTGAGTTGGGGTAAGATGCTGTAGGTGCCATCCGATGCTAGCCACACAGTCGCCGAATGACTCACGCCGTCCCTGTAACACACCTTGGTTGGCGACGATTTAAACTGTACTGAAGTACTTTATAACAGCACTTTAGACACATCACCAGATAGACTCATCCTCTTAATTTAGAAACCAATTTTGACAGCATACACGCACTATTCTATTCAGCCTGCTATCTCACATCTGTCACAAATAATTCAATAAGACATTGAATAAAAATGTCTTGCCCCATTGAAGAAATTGTCAAACACTATGAATTTGATCCCTCAATCATTCAACGCATCGCAAAGCGAACATCCAAACCTGCGCTTTCAATTGAGCCCCCAAACCCGAATTGGCCACAACAGTTCCAAGAGATCCAGTCTCTTATAAAGAACGCTGTCGGTCCTGTAGCCGTTAGCATAACTCATGTCGGCTCGACATCGGTGCCAAATCTTCCCGCCAAGGACGTTATCGATATCGATCTTGCCGTTGAAAATCCGTCGGATGAGGACGCCTACGCGCCCGCACTTGAGAATGCAGGGTTTCAGTTCCTCATACGCGAGCCTGAGTGGAACGAACATCGCTTCTTCGCCATGCACAAGCCGTACTCCTGCAATTTGCATGTCTTCAAGGTCGGGACTGCGGAGTTGGCGAGGCATCTCATCATGAAGGAGTGGTTGATTGAACATGACGATGACAGGGATCTGTATGCGAAGACCAAAATGGAGGCCGCAGGTGTGAGTAACTCACTGGGTGAGACAGTGGGGGAGTATAACTTTAGGAAAGAGAATGTCATCCGTGCTATCCTCGAACGGGCATTCAAGGCAAAAGGATATCTTCCGTAAGTTGACAGGTCTGTCGTTCAAGGTGAGTTAGTGTAGGTGCGTTGCCGAAGGGCAAACAACAAGTGGGAGAAATGTTCCAACAAGACATAGCGACTCCATAGTGTATACTCACATGATGTGCGAGGGAATATACAATAAGCGCAGGTAATAGATAGATCGCTTCCGATACGGCAGGCGACTGGAAACAAGATTGACGTTGAGTTCTTTCTACCTCCCGTATTTCTCTGTGACTCACTCAGTCATAAGTCTCCCCTTGGGCCCGTCCTCCGTCTCACTTATTCCCTTCAACTCGCTTCGACAGTAAGCTTTTCACTCCCTTTCATCTCTCACTTCAACTTCTCACAGAAGCAGAAGTTGGGCACTCCTCAGTCCAGGTGAGTAAAGTGAAATCTCATCTGATCCTTCTCATCTATCCGGTTCCTCCGAATCACATCAAGCAAACATCGAAGCCGGTCCAGGAAGACGTCAAAATACAGTCTGAAGCCAGGCAGCTTGGATAAAGCGCCTGCGCAATACAATCTCAGAGACATATGACGTGAATGAGTTCGACGACTGATGCAGGATGCGAAAGAATCCGATATCTCTGCAATAGGCTTTAGTTAATCGAGCATCTTAACCTAGGAGCGATAAGACCGAATCTTCGAGGACTGCCGCATGTTTGTTCGCGTCTTTAGTAAGATTCTGGATGGCGTTGCTGAGAATGTGTTGGACGGGCTCTACTTCTTATTGCCATTAAAGCGCGAGTAGCCTTACACCTTCGATGCCCTTTTGCAACTTATTGGTCATTACCTCTCCTTTATGGCCGAAATCAAGACTCCCCGCTATAATGCGCACCGTCTGGTCTCGTATACGACACTCATTCAGTACCGGGAGGCCTTTCAGTTTCTGGGTTGCCCCGAAGGACGGCAGGCGTGGCATCGAGCCGCCTCCGGCACGCCATGTTTGGAAGGGCTTGTGCTATACGCCCAGACTCCTTGGGCCCTCAGCTAACGACGAGGTCAAACCTAATGGACTTCTCTTCTTAACTTGGGAAGATTGCCATCTCTTTCGCGGCCAACAGAAAGGAAAGCGGACCGTCCGTTCTCACATCCCAATCTCAACAAGAAAGGGGGCAAGGAAACTGAAAGTGCTGGCCAGATTTACGCATCAGCTCCCATCAGCACCAGGTCAGATTGGGACTTTCAGTTCCGCACCATCTACTTGTCATTGGTCTCTGGCAGGGAGTGTTTGTAGAGTTTTTGACAATTAACGATCTTTTTGATTCTAAACTAGATCGAACCTCGATTAAAACCGAATTCCTTAACAAACCTGTACTTCTTGTAGGGACTATAAATAGCCTGGGGCTTAATAATAACTATTATCATATACTGGCTACTTCTTTTACTAATGAGACCGAACTTTGCAAAGAATAGAAGGGATAGCCTAAGTGGATATATGTTTTTTTACAATATCCGCCGCTTAAGTATAATAATATTATTTTAAAGCTCTTAGAAATAATTACACTTGAATATTTATATCGTACGAACTAGATCTGCTAATTCTCGAGCGCTTTTTTATTAACCCTATTTTATTAACCGATACGTCTGCTACCGCCCTTGACCAAGAGGCTAGGAGGAGTAAGACTAAGGGGTTCTTATAAAACGAGATTACGTCTAGAGTTTCGCTAGATAAACTTCCTACTAGAAGAATCCTCGAGACGTATGGACCAGAGTTAAATACTTTCTTCCGGCAGTACATACGTGCCGATTCACGATATGCTATGCTGACCAGTGACGCGAGAAGAAGAGAAAAACCGTGACCGCATGCTTCGCCAGAAATCATTCCTTGTCCTGAGCAAAGAGATGATTTGGCTCTATCAAAAGGAGTTGAGCAGACACAATCTTGACGTACTCGCTCCGTACGGCTTAGCCGATTCAGTCAAGTCCAAATGGCTCTTGATTCCATGACCATGTTAGAGAAACGTCGCCTTTGACGGAAGCTTGGAGTATCACCCGCTGGGTTCAACCGTTCTATTTTCATCTTACAGTGCCCTCTCAAGAGCTGCGACAAGAATCCATGTTGTCTGTGTCAAGATTCCACATGCATCAATCTGATCATGCTATCTTCCAAACGTGGCTTAGAGCTCGCGTCAAAGATTACACCCAGTGCCTGAACAAAAAGAATAAGACCAATGATGTATACCTTCTCGTAATTTGCTAAAAGTCATCATGTTGTTGGTATGGTCAATAAGAGGGAGGCTCATCGCCAACTTTGATTCCCTATCTCTATCTAATGACAATTATAGGGGTCTATGACTAACACCAGTAAGCCCGCCTACTTCTACCGATCTTCTCGGTCTGTACAAGTCCGACACAGAATGTCTTGTCACGTTCACAAGTAATACGGAGCGGTCGTACAATACTGTATTTGGCCGAATGTGACAGCTATGACCCACCCTTGATAGCTAGTAGCGGCGAATACGCGACAGTTCGGTATGACCGTTGCGGTTAGTGAGCCTCTCAGCTGTCCGAAGGCCGAAGGTCTTAACAGGACCGAACCGGTGATTTCTTGAATAGTCCGAAGTGTTTCACAGCTATTTCTCCTCATGCTTACAAGCGGCGCGCTTGACTCGGAGCAACCAATGGAAGGCAAAAGCTGGCTGGTGCGACCACCGCCACACGGGAGTCGGCTCCTAGTCTTGACGTCACTAATGCCACAGCGCTCTCGTAAAGCCCGAAATGGATGTCGGCTTGCGGGCCACAGCCATCGCCGAGTTCTCGCGTCCATCGAGATGCCACCACCGTGTACATCGCGACGCATATCGAGAACAACGTTTCAATTCATATCCTACCTACTAATACTATAGATACCCTTCATCGCCCAACAGGTCTAGCCAACAGCGCGACTATTCCAAGCACGCTACTACTCCAAGTAACACAATTTCCAAACAATCTCATCAGTACGCCAACCTACTATCCAACTACAACACTCCCAATCACATGTCTTCCCTTCGAGTTCTAATCTCAGGTGGAGGCATTGGCGGCCCGGCCCTTGCATTCTGGTTGGCGAAGCTTGGCCACGATGTAACCATCCTTGAGCGATCCCCTTCTCTTCGCGTTCAGGGCCAACAAATTGACCTTCGAGGCCAAGGAGTTACTGTTGTGCGTCGCATGGGACTCGAAGGTCTTATCCGCGACAAGGTGGTCAATGAAGCTGGCATCAGATTCGTCAATGGCAAAGGAAAGACACAAGCTACCTTTGAAGCAAACAAGTCTGGTGTTGGCAAGCAGGGCTTCACATCAGAATTTGAGATTATGCGCGGCGATTTGGTTCGGCTGCTTTTCGATAAGACGACTGCACTTGGAGTGAAGTACATTTTTGGTGTCAAGATCGAGTCGTTCGAACAGGATGCAGGCTCGGTGACGGTCCACCTGTCAGACGGAACCACGGACACATTCGACCTGCTGGTCGGAGCTGATGGTCAGGGATCCAAGACGAGACGACTCATGCTCAGCCCCGGCGAGAAGGACCCGTTCCATCCTCTTGGCGTGCATATGGCCTTTTACACCGTCCCGAAATGGAAGACGGACGACAACTACGCCACGGTCTGCGTGTGTCCCAAGAAGCGTGTGCTCTTTTCCAGAAACGACAATCCTGAAACAACTCAGGCATACCTCGCCGTGTGTCCACCAGATAAGGAGACGGAGAAGCTTCTCATCGAAACGGAAAGAAGCCGTGATCTCGTACGGCAGAAGCAGGTGTGGTCAGAGCTCTTCAAGGATGCTGGCTGGCAAGCAGACCGCTTTTGCGATGCGCTCAACGAAGATGGTGTTTCCAACGACTTTTACTGTGTCGAAATTGGACAGATACGCATGGGCAAGTGCTACAAGAATCGCGTGGCCCTTCTTGGAGATGCGGGATATGCACCCAGCGTCTTGACGGGCCGGGGCACAACATGCGCGTTCATCGGTGCCTACGTGCTCGCTGGCGAGATATCAAAACACTGCTCGGGGTCGTCAGGAAAGGCGACCGACGGTATTCCTGCCGCCCTCGAGTCGTACAACAATGAGATTTTGGAGCTTATGAAGGAAGTTCAAGACATTGGTTTCAAGCCGTCCTGGATCTACCCCAATTCTTCATGGGTTATTTCAATTCTCTACACGATCTTGTGGTTGGTGTCGACTTTGAGGATCGACAAGATTCTTCAGCGACTCCAATCAGATGATGTGCCGGGCTGGCAACTTCCTGACTATTCTGGGCTTGCGTACGACGACGAGAAGGAAGCCAAGAAACTTGCTCATTGAATGGAATTGTGGGTAAGCGAGGATGAGTTATCTCGCTGTGTCGCGTTCTGACTTGGGTTGGCGTTTTTCGGGACTCAGCGGATTGAGGATTTGTACCATTGAGTTTGTAATCTCATACCTTAGCTTCAGTCATATTGACCACTGTATATGTTGGTGTTTAATGATTGATTAAAAGTGACACAATGGTATGGGGAAGCAAGAGTTTCCTGGGCCCAGCTTACCAGAGACAGTGCCGTGGTACAGCTGTAGCCTCCGGGCCACGGCGAATGTTGCCACCACTCTTTATCGGGTGAAACGTACACAACTTAGCAACCGAAACGACTCTATGAAGATTTTGGCTTCTGAGATCGGCTTTTTGTGATTTTGCAAAAAGCGAATGGGGTGTCGGCTGTCAGGTGTAACAGGCAGTTAGGCTGGATCCACTTTTGGTTTCCCAGAGTAAGAGCACATACGCATGCGTTGTCCTTCGCCGTCCCCAGACAAAAATCATCACAGTACCACCAACTCACAAAAATAGGTTCCCAGGACTGCATGAATAGATTCATGCAGAACAGGGTACGCTGTGAGGTATTGAACCACACCCGATTTGAACGGATAACCTTTCGATAGAGCCTGAGCTGGAGTCGAACGCGCTACCGTTGCGCCAGCGGTCCTTGTTGCGACACCACGTGAGTTGAGCGACTAGGACGGTTCCAACAAGTAGAGCGGAGACGGGAGCGGGGCACACAACCTCAATGGATTCCATATGCATATGTGCGGGTCGCAAACATGTGGTTTTGACTAGAAGAACCCTACATGATTTTTTTTCTTGAATCATTCCACCCAGATGCCTATGGACAGTATTTCCTTATAGGAACTAATACGCACTGGTACACTGACCAACTTCTAGCCATTGAGACCTTAGGCAAAAGGTAGGTAGGGCAAATATATGCGGAGTTGTCATCTCTCTTTCCACATTGTTGCTCACACAAGAAGCGAGACCACCCTATCTTCTACCAAAGAGAAGCAAGGTAACCTACAAAGACAGAATCTGCCAACCACGTTCTCGCGCACACTATTCCCATTGGCTTTTAGGTTTTGTTAGCATAGTTCAAGTGATTTTCATGTATTACTGCAAAAACGAGGAAAAAAAGACTTGTTGCTGTCCTGGTAGCTAACTTCGTCACTTTAGTTAGAAAATGCGTGATACTTAAACCATGGATATTGACCTTGAAGACTCTTATTTGCGATGAAGTGAAGTTACGTCGTTGCCCATGGATTGTAATACACACGTCACATTCGAGACCATTGAGGACATATTTATTCTTGAAGCAGACCCTTTTAAGTTCTTAGCGTCACTTTCATGATCTTCTCGATCATTACTCGTGAAGGCCAATATGCTTGGGCTTCCGTCCTGCGGCTAGCCTGATGTAGCTGATGTAGCAAATCACCGACGCCTGATAGAAACGGTACATGGCTTCGTCTCATATTCAATGATGGGGTTGCTAGGCTTGAAGCTTGCATGATTAGGAACAGTAGCTGTAGAGTAATTGTAATGTGCAAGACCGAAAGAGAAGCTTGAGACTTTTGGCAAATCATCATCATCCATTCACATTAGACTGAGTACATTGCATTAGCTGCCAATTGTATTTGCTAGCGACAACTAAAATTTTGTGTCTTTACGCCGTGGCATGACTCTACTAGAATAATCGCCAGCAGAAGGAACCATCTGAATGCAAGAGACGTTCTTCTTGTTGGCGCTTCGGCCCTTTAAGGAAAAAGGTTGGTTCAAGCCACTGGGCCACCTAGTACTCCTCATCTCACTGAGGCTTACACTAGGAAGAAGTAGATTTCTTGTCGCCTACTTTGTCAAGACTCTCCGGTCTCTCATTGGCAGGAGTGCCAAGGCTTTGCTTGTCGCCTGCCTCGTCTGCTTTGCTCTTGTTGTCCTCGGTGGAAGATGAAGAGCTTTCCTTGTCACCGGTTTCGCTTTCATCATCTGTGCTCCTGGAGGTCTGCTTAGAGTCGAAAGTGTAGCTCGTGTCCAGTGGCTGGTCATCGGCTTCATGTAGGAACTTATTGGTTCTATCGTTGGCGTCTGCTTCTTCCTCCGTTCGCGGCGCGATGCGGATTGCTTGCCACCAATCGGCGTCTTTAGGTAGGTTTTTGTTCGTGTTACGGCGATTCTGATCTTTGTCGTCTTCGCCATCGTCGCCACCTCGACTGCCTCCTTTGGGGCCTTGAACGCTCATGTTGAAAATCGGGGGTTTGAGGAGAAACTGGAGCTTTTATGATGGTGGATTGGGATTCGAGTTGATATAGCTTTGAGGGTGAAGTGCATGCAAAACTTTTTCATACTGGGCTGCGAAATCATCCATCTTATAATACTATGTTTCCATATCCCAAATCGGAACACTAACATCTAGAAAGTGGACCAGCAGTTTACCCCATTCAACGTCGCATGAATAGTTCTTCTGTTCATCTGCTTTTCGTTTGTCCAGACACAATCGTCATCACTGGCGCCCCGGGACATCAACTATATTGGTCCCGTGTTACAACCTGATTACACAAGTGCAAGCCCTCCTCAGCTTGGCGACTTTTGGTGAAGTCAGTGTCATGTTAAAAACCTTGCACTTGATCCAATGAATACCTAGGTATGCAGGTGACACTATTTTCCTGTCATTGAACAAGTTCACCAAGGCCGTGGCTTTAGGCAATGTTTGCGTTAATCTTAGGTGGTTGCGGTGGCGTTTCTTTCTGCTGGCCCGTATCAAAGACAGAATCGCAGCACGAATGACAGAAAAGCTCGAACATGTCCCTTTCAATGTGCATCCAATGAATCAGGTTAAGAAGATCGCTTTGTACATAGTTGACTGCTGGTTACATGTATCTATCTTATCTCTTACTGCCTGAGATTGGAAAGCAGCCGGTGTGCCACGTGCAGCATACATGATGAGCAGGATTCTGTCTGGACATGGGTCATGAGATCATTAATCTATCTTGGCTAAGTCCTGTGAAAGGAAAAACAACGCTGCATGAATCAGTCGGTAAGTGTTCCCATGTCAAAGGAGAATGTTCATATATGTGCAGGCCTAGACAACCCCATGGTACACCACGTGACTAGGATTGTACTACTTCAAACTTTGTCCTCGCCCAGAGCCAAGTCTCAACTGTTCAATGGGGCTTTCTGCAGGTGTTTTGAAATTTTGAACTCTATCCACTCGAAACGCTAGAAATAGGGATCATTTGCACCGCCTTTGACGTGCAATTGTCGGCAGGTGACATTCGCCCGCTACATCGTAGACTAGAGCGTCAGATCCTTTGTCGGATGACATGCCTTAAGACTGCATGTTCACTGGAATCATTTGCTGCAACATGACTGAAAACCCACATACAAAAAAAGTAGATTTTGCATCGCAAAGCTGCCTTGAGGGCATATGCGTACACCAACGTCTGCTATTGACAATAGGATCAGAAACCTTTCTGTGATGCACCTCTCTGGAGCTTCCATAACCCTCTTCACAGTGGTCTTATAATACGTATATAGTACACTCTTGTGGCCCCTTCAGCAAGATGGCCCTTGCACTTCACAGATACTGACCCTGCAAGGAAGAGTCACTCATTGCTTATGTTGACAGAACTCAAATACCTGTAAGACAAGTCTTTGGGATTGAATGGCGTAAATTTGAATATAATTATGGAGGTGGTAGGATCTGGAGATGGCGCGCGCGAGCTTAATCACACGGGGTCAATGTTACAGTTCTTGATGATGGCCGTATCGCAACGTCTCTAAAACACCTCATAACCAAGGGTATTGGGGTTCTTAGCCTAAATATTATAAAGTTTCGAATTTGAATACAATCAATAAGCGAAGATAAAGTTCTTTCGGATCATCTCTTTGGTATCTTCCGGTCTGACGACTTCCCATCACATTCCTCCCTTCCTGAGACTTTGGTCCTCACTAGGGGTAGCTTTATCAAATGAGGCAAGCCAGCAGCCCGGCGATGAGAGCTAAGCTGACGCCCTGAACAGCAGCACCTGCCGTTGGAACTGTGCTCGGAGTCATTGTTGAGGTCATGGTAGCTCCCGTCATCGTTGAAGTCATGGTGGCGTTCATGCCTCCCGTCGCAGTGGCATTCTTCGGGGCCATGGCTGGCTGGTAACTAGCGCAGGTAGAGTTGGTAGAGATGGGGCAGCTGTCCTGAATGCAGATAGCCTGCAGTTGAGGACCCTGCTCTGGGATGGCCGTGGCAGGCGGGCTGCAGCGCATGCCAAAGAGTTGGTTCAAAGCCATACCGACTGCCTTGAGGTCGTCCTGAGCGACACCAAAGGAGGCAGCAGCCATGGCAACTTGGGTAATGAAGTAACCAAGCTCATTCTGGTCCAAGTCCATGAATTTGTGCACCTCGTACATGGAAGCAAAGCCGCTGTACTTGGGGAAACCGGTCATTCCGTATTGAGAACAGCCGAGAAGGGCACCGAAGAATTGGTACAAGTGAGTCAAAAGGAAGCTGAGTGAAAGCTCACGTTAGCTTTTTTTCTCCAGTGATGTACAGACCTGAGTGGGTTCAACTCACTATTGCTTGGACGTGTCATCGTTCGCAGGCATGTTCTTCATCAAAGGGGCAGCACCGCCGCCATCGAGGAAGTTGACAGACACACCAGAACTGCCGCCCCGGTTCGATGAGGCCAAGTCTCCGTTGAAGTAAGGAAGGAGGTTGACCTCAGCGCCATTGTACATGCCAGGTGCCAGGATACCATCGACCTTGATTCCGACATTCGGCATCGTATCTGGTTACACTCGTGTGAGTGGCAGGGGCCTTAAAATACAATGGCGGTGTGACTTACAATTTCCAATGACAACCGTGTTGACCAAGAGTGTGAGGAGCGTGTACTGGTTCGCACCAGTGTTATTCTTCAACAATGCCGTTGTGTAGTAGTCGCAAATGGGAGTGTCGGCAGGGCGTTGGGCAATGACGCCTGTGGCCACAGCCAGAGCAATTGCGATGTTTTTGCAGTACATGTTGAGTCGTCGAGACCGATTGTTGACTTGATGATGCGAGGTATCAGAAATAACTTGGCAAATATTTCCAACGCTCATCAACGAAGGGCGATGTCCGGCTTATAAGTGCGCAGTGAGCAAGGCTGAAAGGGCAGCCGACTTCCCCCATCGTCATTCGTCGGTAGCACTGCTGCCGTTTCTATCATTTGCCTCTCAAAGAATGTCAGTCAAATGAGACCAGTCGGGAAATGATGGTCTCGTCAAGCCTTGGCACTAGCCGTGACCAAGAGTTTAGAGCTAGCAGACAGCCAGGCACTAGCGCCGGGCCAGCCCAGATCCGGGGAGAACAATGTCCACGTCGGGATAGCAGCTTACATCTACGGAATTAGGTCTTTTCTTATTGGATGGCTGAAGCTGTTAAGGCCCCGGATTCTGGCTGTCCGAATAGTCTAAGCCAACGATCCGAATCCCGAGGGCCGGGAGCGTCAAGGGAGCCGCCAGACCGTTGTCTTACCCAGTGTTCCACGTTTCTGGGATCCCTACGTGGCATGTCAACAAAGGCAATGATCTGACGAACACGTCCCATCAGAGTTTCCATATTTTCCATCAAAGTAGAGCTGACCTTCGGATCAGTTCGTTGCCGGTACCTGTTTCCTCAGTTGATCAGCAGGAACCTATCCAGTTGGGCAGGGGACGGAGGAACTTTTATCTTCGACGGATAGATTGCGTCCCGACTTGGAGAATAGACAATTCCTCCTGGGGGACTGTGATTAGTCTTCTTGCAGCGTGCAACATGTTCCGCGTATCAGCCGTGACAGCCGTGACAGCCGTGACAGCCTAATACGTAGTTCTTGGCCCGCGTTCGTTAGGCCGACCCTCAAATTCATCCATTCACAAGACATCACCCAATGCATCAATCCAGAGGTATTTGTGGCCTATGATATGCGTACTTGGCATTCGAAGTGCTCGATCAGACTTCATTGTCAGACCGGAAGTATGGTATCGAAGTGCACAAAACCTGGGATTCCAACCAACTTGAAGAACAACAAACTTCCACAGCTCGGGTAGCTTCCGCGAGCTCCTTCAAACCCCTCAATCGCAGCCCACTAATACTATAGTCCAATCAGCTTGTGCCTAGTCCATGATACCGGGACCCCGAAGAGTCAATAGGCGAGACTAGCTTGTGCTTAGGTCCTCTACATGGGTAAGTCGGCACTTCTATGGATTTGTCACCGTCACGGCTGGCTTCAACTTCGTTGGTATGCATCCCCAAACTAGTTCCTGTCTGTACAATCCATCTTTCCTCCCATAGTTGCGGCATTAGAGACAGTCGCGCGACGTATGCTTGGTTCAAGGATGAGCGATGCGGTGGACCAACGTGGGAATCAACAAACGTAGATTGATGCGCTCGAGTTGCACTCTATCCAGTTTATCCAATCTACCTTATTCAGATATTGTTCACCTACAGAAACAGTGATATCGATTCCCGAGAGGGGAAAGAATGAAGAAACTAATAAGAGGATCTTTCGTGATGAGGACCATCCATCGGTGAGCGGGATCGTTCGTAAAACGCTACTCAGACTTACTCCAGTCGATCGACTGAAATCTCGCCGTAATTGATTGCCTATACGGGGTAGGCAGTCTAAGTACAGGTAAAGGAATTGGAAGCGGTCTTTCTGCCTGCCTACGGTACCTGTTGGGTGTCAATGGAGAGCTCCTGCGAAACTTTTGCCCAGGACGCTGAGAACATTTGATAGTACCAGTGGAACGAAAGCAAAAGGTCATAACGGCTCAAGAACAGATGAGACCCGGGTGAGAAAGCTGGATGTATTTGCCCGACGACCAATTACACTGATTTCCACCACGCGACTTGTGTGAAGCTATCCTCATGGCGTTAGAGGTAGCGACAAGACTGTGCGGACGCTACGCATCCTGACGCCATGATAAACGCCTTCCAGTAGCCAAATGGATTGGGGTAGGTATTATACCCGGGATATGTAGAAGGGCAGGCGTTGATGGGTCCGCCGAGGCAAATCGCAATCTCGAAGACGATCCTAAAGATAGGAGAGGCTGCAACAATAAGCCTTAATCACTTAGCTGTCTAATACTGACACCCTGTGCACTACCGGTCCACGGCGTGACTCTTTGCTAAGGGTGCAGTGCACGATATGGATCATTTGACAAGACGGTCCCACTTATTGGGCAGATGAAGCTCTGCAAATCAACAGGAAAGAATTACAGACGAGCTGCTCATCAGAAAAGAATATAGTGAGCTTACTTCCTTCGGTACTTCACACAGCTCTGGAACAGACGTGCTCAGTCATCAACCCACAAATGTCCAAATTTACAAGGACTCGCGGACAAAGATTTCAGACTCGGGCACTAAGTCGACGAACTCTGAGCAAGAGGAAGGTTGATGTGGATTTGGAAGAGCGAGTGGTCCGGACGAGAGTCTTCGGATGGAATAAGAAAAAGATAGAAAGGCAGAATGACCTAACCAGTGAGGGAAATTAT
The DNA here is from genome assembly GCF_027942845.1 of Colletotrichum fioriniae. Lineage (NCBI taxonomy): Eukaryota > Fungi > Ascomycota > Sordariomycetes > Glomerellales > Glomerellaceae > Colletotrichum > Colletotrichum fioriniae. The sequence continues at coordinate 1,940,279 of NW_027076848.1, forward strand.
CCATCTATTTAAAAACAGAAATTGTCGCCCGACCGGAGACTAATATCTGATTAAGTTTCTGAGAACCCCCGACCTAGCCGCCACACCTTGGTCTCGCTGGCCGGGCCAGGCTTGAATTTGGATCATTGGATGCACTGGGGAAGACAGGTATCTTTGATACTTTTGAATAACAAAAGTTAGTTGACCACGGCTTGCCCAATCGGTGTTTCTGATGGCCGCCAGCACTCAATGATGGAAGATGTAAAATACCCACGGCGCATATCATGGTTTATATCCTTAATCTTTGCGGATATCGAGTCATGCTATTCGACATCCGAGTGCCATACGAAGAGCTCATTTGCGACGAAGAAAAGCAATCTGCGCCATCCCTACATGACAAGACAATATCGCCAAGTGACAAAGGGTCAAGAGTGAATGCTTAGAATGGGGAACAGGTATGGATGAAGTATGCTGATGAGTAAGCGTGGCGGCTGTGGCGCGTGCAAGGTAATAGTCAATTATGGCAGTCTGAATTCTGCAGACAACGACCGCCGAGGACTTGTGCTTCTGGGTACATAGCTAACCTGGGTCTTGATACGGAGTAGTATTAGTTGATGTCGAGATGCAGGTGAAATTGCAAAGGGTTGGTGGGTGAGTTTGTGGGTTGTCTTCCTGTCGGGGGATGGCCGATGAGCGGAACGTCGACGAGAGTCGGTGGCTGGAGACACAGTACGTACCGTACCTTACTCAACCTACCTTAGCACGTTTAGGTAAGGTGAGTTGGAGGCATTGGAACCTAAGACTAATCCCCAAAAAGCGACGGACTTTTGAATAAAGTGGCGCAGATGATGCGATATGCGATTTGGTGGATCTGATAGGAGCGCCACAAACGTTTGGACAAATTAAGCTTAGCGGGTATCCTAGCTCGCCGAGGGTACGTATCTCGCCATCCACCCTTGTCTCCACGTGATGTCAGATGAGCACGGAGGCTCGGCAGTGGGTCTTTTGGCCCCCTGCGGGCCTCCTGGACTCTTGGAGCAATTCCCGCCTTTCTCGTCTTTCCGTCTCATTTCTGCCCTCATTCTGTCTGCCCACCCTGTATAGAATGCTGATGGGGGACATCACGACTTTACCAAACTCGTTGAGCCCCCCAAATACTCCGACTTCCATGCCCGATTCATCTCTGATTCTTTGGGGCCACTGCTGCCCACCTTCCGAACAGAGCCAAGAGGTCCTTGCGTCGACACGGCGATTTCCAACCCACAATGTCCACTCTGTCGATTAGCTCTCCCCCCTGAGAACCCCGGGCGAATAAGCGGATATTGGACTTCTTTCTACCGAGTACGGAGGAAAGACCCCGTAACTGGCTCTTTTTAACGTTGAACGTTATATAGTAGGTAACAACATTTACAGGGCACCGCACCCAGGACTGAGGAATGAAGAGCCACTGTTGAGTTTCAAATAGCTTACTTACTGTGCCATTCGGCTCATTGTCGCCGCCGGAACCTTGCGAAAGCGAGATGGGAATATCTGTCTCCGTACGTTTAAAATCTGAAAAACAACAATCTCACGAACCAAGCATGGATCGCGCGTCTTTCCAACCTCATATACGAGCTTCCTTGCCGGTCTACCGCCTCGTCAATCTTTTAAGCTTCATGCGGAGTTACATGTCTACGGAACCCAATATTGCTCAAAGCTGAGCAGCACTGCTGCAATCATAACCCGAGGTCAAGTCTCCGCAATTCATCTGCCGTCTCTGCAGCACCGAGTCAACAGCGTAGCTGCACGTTGTGCCGGTGCGAATCTGGGGTAGACCGTAGAATGCCCCGAGATTCCGGGACTTACAGCGCCTTGCCCGCTGCTGGTTCGTCTGGTCTCTTGCTTTCATGTCCCTGGCGAACGCTACGCAATGGGTCTGCCGTTCGTCTGAACAGTCTTTCCTCTTTCCTGGCTCACTCGGGCATCTTGCAGCGGACTATCCCCGACAATGTCTCCTTTTGTCCAGCGGACCAATTTCACCGTCAGCCCTTCATCTCCTCAAATGGTTATCCCATCACCTAGACAATTAAGATGACCGAGGAGACAATCCGCCGACAACCCGTCAGATGAGCACTTCTCATGTGGTCCAAACTACCACGGCAGGGCGTCGGCACCAAAGTAGAGTACCTCGAGCTGAAGTCCCCTCGGTCGAATTGTCTGCCACGAACTTCTAGCAAGCTTCTTTGAGCTTCGAATTAGTGTTGAACTTCCCCGCAATCATCACACTCCCCGTGCCATCATTATTGCGAGCGCGAGCAGCTAGTAGTTGTAAATGCCACTGTAACCTCGAATGCTTATTTCCAGATCCGCCATCCAATCGAGCAAAGATCAGGGACAACGTTCTTATGTAAATCCTACGGCACACGGCTGCAGCGGGTTCCTGCCAAGTCGTCCCGAATTCCCATCAATCATGCCTTTTCCCTGCTCTTCCTCCACCCGTCCGGAGCGGGACTTGGGCAAACCCTGGTTCCTAGAGCCCTGTCCCTCACCCTTTCCGCTTCACCCTTTCATGATCTATCTCGCGCAGCCACGGCGAGGAAGCCCTGGTCGCCGGCTCATGAAACAATCATTCCGCCAATCAACAAGCTGTTGCAATTTATCACGAGCCCTTGCAAGAGGTAACCTCTTCGGCGGACGCCCGCTCTTGGAAGTTGAAATCCCGCGAAAGAAACCAAGGGGCCTTCAGCAGTGAGCATGGCGAGAAACTGTCCCGGCCTCCCAAGATTTGCGCTGGCCGGGTGCCAAGTGCCAAGTCCAGACGAACTGTTCTTGACTTTATAACAAAGTCGATCACCCTCGTTCTAGACATCGAGGAGAAGGCTCTCTTGTTCTGTTACTGCTTGGCCTTATTCCAACTTCGTCCTCTCACTCATTCTAGTTTTCGCCAGGCAAGGGCAGCCCCTGTACAGCCAAAATGGCGTTCAACACTCTTCTTCAGGTTTTCTTCTTCACCATCCTTTCCTTCGCCTCCTCTGCTTTGGCCGCCTTCGGCGTTACCACCTCGGGTAGCAACTTCGTTGTCGATGCCGGCTCATCCAACACTCTCGTCTTCCAAGTTTCCAAGTCCAGCTGTGATATCAACTCCATCAAGTACCGTGGGAACGAGCTCCAGTATGCCAGCAAGGGCAGCCACATCAGCTCTGGTCTCGGAACCGCCACCGTCGAGGCCACCACTATCACGGCCAGCACCGGTAAGGTCATCAAGGTGACCTGCACCACCTCAACTCTTACACACTACCTCATTGTCAAGGAGGGCGAGGCCAACATCTACATGGCGACCTACATCACCGCAGAGCCAGACATTGGCGAGCTCCGCTGGATCTCGCGTCTGAACAAGGACACCCTCCCCAGCGAATACCCCTTCGGTGTTGTTTCCACCACAGCCGGCTCCAGCTCCACCGTCGAGGGCTCCGATGTCTTCGTCGTCAGCGGCCAGACCCGATCCAAGTTCTACTCCAGCGAGCGCTTCATCGATGACAAGGTCCGCTGTGTCTACGGCACCAGCCCCGAGGAGATTCACGTCTGTGTCTCTGTCGAGCCCAAGACTGGTTTCGAGCTCTCTTCCGGCGGTCCCTTCTTCCGCGACATTAACACCAACAACGCCGGTGACTCTACCAACCTGTACAACTACATGAACAGCAACCACGCCCAGACCGAGGCCTACCGTATGGGTCTGCACGGCCCTTACGTCCAGTCCTTCTCCCGCTCTGGCATCCCCAAGAACACCGACTTCAACTATGACTTCTTCAGCGAGCTCAGCCTCAAGGGTTACGTCGCTGCCTCCGGCCGCGGCACCGTCTCCGGCACCGCTTCCGGCATCACCGGCAGCTTCCAGCGTGTTGTTCACTGGTACAACGCCAACGCCCAGTACTGGACCTACGCCTCGTCCACCGGTGCCTTCACCTCCCCCTTGATGAAGCCCGGCACCTACACCATGGTCCTCTACCAGACCGAGTTCAAGGTTGCCACCAGCTCCGTCACCGTCTCGGCCGGCAAGACTACCACTGCCAACATCGCCAGCACCCTCGCTGCCCGTACTACCCTCTGGAAGATTGGCGAGTACGACGGCCAGCCTACCGGCTTCCGCAATGCCGACAAGCAGCTCCGCATGCACCCCTCTGACAGCCGCATGAGCAGCTGGGGTCCCCTCACCTACACCGTCGGCACATCTGCCGTCGGCGACTTCCCCATGGCCATCTTCACCGCCGTCAACAACCCCGTCACCATCAAGTTCAACCTCGCTTCCGCTCCTGGCGCTGCCACCCTCCGCATCGCCACCACCCTTGCCTTTGCCAGTGGCCGCCCCCAGGCCAAGGTGAACAGCTGGACCGGCCCGGCCCCTGCTGCGCCCACCAAGATCGACTCCCGTGGCGTTACTCGTGGTGCTTACCGCGGCCTCGGCGAGGTCTACGACGTTAGCATCCCTGCCGGCACCCTCGTTTCAGGAGCCAACACCATCACCATCAATGTCATCTCCGGCAGCAGTGGCGACACTTACCTGAGCCCCAGCGTCGTAAGTTTTCACTGGAGATAATTGGAATTATGAATGTTTATGCTAACTCCTGTCCTAGATCTTCGACACCGTCGAGCTCTTCCAGTAAGCGCATGCTGGTTCACATCCGGGACCAAATGCCTACATTTTCCTGCTTAAGACGCAGCAGAGTAGGCATTGCATCTGTGATGGTGTTGAAATGCGAAAACAAACACTTCCTCTGAGTCTTCACCGTATATATTCGACCTTTGGTCAACAGCACATATGCTTTCATCGTATATAATTCTGCAAAAAGCAGTCTACGTACCCGCGTGAGGTGGCCTGCCATCTCACCAGTCAAGATAATTCTATCGTCTTGCCATGCATCAAGAGCCCTCATTGCGACTTCCATGTGACACAGCATTGGCCACAACAAGCCCAACGCTCCCGTAATTCCATTATCATTCGCATAGACAGGGAAATCATCGCCCTCTGATCCTCCATGCCATTGTATCTGCATGGCAATCAAGAACCTTGTTGGGGCGATCAAGTGAGCAAGTAGTATTACAGTATCGTACAATCGTTTGACTTCCTTCACTCGTTTCTCACTTATTGCTTGTCCGTGGCCGTTGCTTCGCTTGTTGTAACAGGCTGTCGAGGTCTGATTGCATGAGGTCGTTGTAAGTCGTGCGGAGAGTGCCGGTTCTTTGGCTCAATGATGTCCAGGAAGATGACTCGATCATGAAACGATCGACACTATAGGGAGCGGCACGGGAAGATCTGTCGATATTGCATTGTCAGTGCGGTTGCTCAAAGGCAGAAAATTGATGTGTTTCATACCCGGTGGGATACTCTGCTAGGCTCTGGCTTGAGCTGGCTTTAGAGTGTGACATATTCGGTAGACTATTTCCCTCGAGAGTTTCAAGGTTTGCGCTCGGTTCGGATCGAGTCCGGGGTAGCGGTCGCCCAAATTTGGAAAGAAAAGTGAGGGTCCAGTTTTGGTCACGATGCAATTGGCTTTGGTGGTTGAGGAGTTGGCTCGCTTGGCTATGGATTCCTGTCGCTTGCGAACGGAAAGACCAGTATTGGCCTCATCTCCCTCCCATGACCTTCATCTTACCATCCAGCTCTTATAAGAACGCCATGAGGAATTTGTGAGGCTCAATTGGAGGCTCAATTCCATACCCGAACACTCCATACTCAAGCACCAGTGAGGCTCGAAGGAGGTTGAATCAGCATCATCTCAATGTGAGCTCCGCTTCCTACATTGAGTAGACGATACACTGCGCATGCTTAATGGGCCAACTGTTGCCATTATCCAATGACAGGGCAAATTCGAATGACCGGCGGCTGGCCTGCGACGGGGCAACCAGAGAGCCCTGGCCGATCTGATCTCAACTGAAGCTGGAACGCTTCAGGTCCAGACGAGTATCGACATCCACCGAGTCGCGATGGCGTGCATTAATGGAGTCGCAATGTTGGACAGACGCGATCCTCGTAGGGCTGATTACCAGGTCTGACAGTCGGACAGGCGCACTGACGGTGCCAGTGCTAGGATATATCGGACGCCTGGGTCGGCGCCCTGAGACGAAGCATGCTGATCGCGTTGGTGGCTGTTAGGGGAAGACCATGACTCGTCAGATCTCTTACACCAGAACTAGGTTTATGATGAGTATGTCCCTAACAGGCCACACTGGCAGAAACATTGTTTCTGCCTGCCCGCCGCTGTCAGAGAAGCAGAACGGCACCGGCCACAAGCAAATCAGAGGTCCAGTTCTTCTAAAGGGGGTATGCTGGCCTGCTGCAAGCTGCGCGCCAGAAATAGGGGAGGCATCCTCGTCCGTCACGCCCGCATTGTCCAATGATAGAAACTTGTTTCTTGCGCCAACGACGGTCGTCGTCATGATCCAATCACAGCCTCCAGCTTAGCCCACCCTTGTTATGCTGAGATGGTTCGCATTCTAAGTACTCCGCATAGTTTGGGGGGCTGAGCCTGGAGGCAACAGCATGACCGAGGGGGAATTACCCTTCTTCGAGTGTCGCATCCCAAGACTCGATTCCAATCGCTCTTCTGTCTTCTTTCATCACTCTCGTTAATCATTTTCAGTGCCTTATTTTCATCGCGATCATAACGACAAGTGACGTACGGGTTTCGAAAAGGGATCTCTTGAGCAAGGGCAGCCGGAGAACTGAATGCCAAGGCCAACCCAGTAAATCGGGTACAAGTGTCATTCTGGGCTCAGCTTTCAATCGAGACGCGCCAGCAATTCAGAATCAGCGACATCTCGACCAGATTAAAGTATATCAGTCACGATGAGCGACGAGCAGTCGTTCACGGTCGAGATCCCGATCCGACCTCGGGAGTCACGTCACCGGGATTCGACATATGCCTCTCATGCCAAAATCGAGGAAGTGGTTCACTCACCACCGTTTGAACACCACTTTCGCCTGTCGCAACCTGTGCATCATCAGCAGAAATGTCCTGAGGGTCTAAAGATCATCTCAGGCGTCTATGGGAAGACATTTCGTGACCGGTCGCCGACCTCATCGACCATGAGCTCGACTCATGTTCCAGACTCAGCGACGACCTGTTCGATGCCCATGTCCCCCACCTCATCGACCTTTACAAGGGCTACGACTCCTGATATTGATGGCCCTGAACGTTTACCAACACCGTTTCTTGCGTCGCGCTCCGGTACGAGCGGACATCGTTACAGAGAATCATGCGACTCGGGATCGACGTTCGTGGACTCCATCATGGGCGAGAGGTTTCCGGCGTATCCGGAATCCATCGGCGCGGGTCACAAGGAGGATCCACTGCCGCGGATGGACATCATCGAGCCGGAGGATGACGAGCAAACTGACTTGCCTCACACGGTGGGCACCCCAAGGTAAATCTTGATCCGTGAGACCGGTGTTTCTCCAGACGCGATGCTTATGCCAAAGATAGGCCACCGTCGCCGGACGAAACGCCCGAGTCACCCCACGAAGAGCGGGTGCCACCCCGGCCCCTCAATGAGAGGATGAGCTTCGACTCCGGCTCCGATCGTCTATCACGCGCATGGGAGCCCATCACACCAACACCCATTGACTTCTCGAACGAGGAAGCCGATGCAGTCCTCGACTATGTCTTGCAAGTGACTTATGGCGTGGAGTTGGAAGAGGTCACCATGCCGCCAGCCTTCCTCCGCCATTTCGTCTTCAGATTTATCCAAGACATTGGAAGATTTGCTTTCAACGGATTCCCCGCCGGAACACAACTAACCCACACTCAATCCACATCGTCTAATGGCTCTCTGCCCCTAGCTCGGAGATCAGGGTCAGGTCGAGGGTCCCAAAACGGCAAGCGCAAGAAGGGCGACACTGGCCGTGCAGATGGTGATGATGATGGCGATGACTTGACAGATGACGATGGAGACTCAAGCGTGCCGTTCAAGAGGGCCAGGCAAACACCACGAGAGGCAGAGGGAGACCTTCGACTGAGCTGTCCGTTTCGCAAGAGGAATCCGCACAGGTTCAACGTGAGGGAGCACCATTCGTGTGCAATGACTTACTTCCCCAAGTTTGCCGAGCTGAGGTTAGTACCTGACCACTGGAAAGCTCACGAAACATGCTCTGACCCTTGCTAGGCAACACATCGTCAAGCAACACAAGCGCAACGACCCTTCCTCCTTCATGTGCGACCGCTGCAATCGAGACTTCCCAAGCAAGAAGGATCTCAGGGACCACCAACGTCTACCAAAGGAACAAATGTGTGACGTTTCCGATCATGATCCAGAATCCGGTATCGACGGTCCTACAATGACGAAGCTTCTTAGTAGGAAGCGAGCCAGTGGCATGAGCACTGAGGTTCAATGGAAGGAGATCTGGAACCTGTTATTCCCTGATGACGATGACTATAGGATTCAACCTTTCGGTATGCCAATCTCTTCCCTCCAACGCAGTGTCTCCAACCCTATTAACGCCGACTAGACTTCTGCCCTGTAATCGAGCATTTTGAGCTGCAGAACCAGTTCATGAACAGTCTGAAAGATGTCGAGGATAGCCTGCGCAACAAGGGCATGACTCCCCAAGCTTTGGAGACCATCGGGAACATCTATCGCAATCAATTCATTCAGGTCATTGAACAGTGCATCGCCAACGCACAAAACATGCCCTACTCGAACCGAAGCAACCGAAAGAACGAGCCATCGCCGTCCCGCCTCCTGGCCCCACGCCACTTGACTCGCACTGTTCCTCGTCCAGACTCGGGTGTAGACGTCGACGAGGGTTCGGAAGATAGCCAGTCTGTCGCCATCTTCCCTGGAGGCGGATTCGACGGGCAGGGTATGCTCGCCCACTCCGACAGTGTCCGAACAGTTAGAAGGGCGTCCTCGACCCCAGAGGACTTTAGAGGCTCTGTTCCGCCGAGGGCGCTGCAGCCCTTGATGGAACAGCTGCCCGCATCCGACTTCGGTCTCGGAGGCTCTCCTCCAGTGCAGAAACAGTCACCTTCGCAGCAGCAATTGCCTCAGCAGCCGCCAATGTTTGACCAACAGGCGGAACTCATGCCAATGGCAAATGGAATGACGCCAGAGATGGCAGCTCAACTTTGGAGCTACCAAGATGGCAACATGGTGCCAGTGTCAGGGCCATCACCCAGCCATATGGGCATGTATGCGCCAGTGATTGACGCGAATGGGCAGCCCCAGTTTCTCGACTGGAACTCGGGACTGCAGGATCATAATGGTATGTACGACTTCACGGGGTATGTGCCTCGATAGAGTGTGTGTTTATGAGGAGAGAACGTCACGTTGTATAATTAATGTATGAATGATGGATACACTGGAAGCGGTCATTCGCCGTTATGACTTCAGATGAGGACCGCTGTTGAGGCAACAGCTGGCTAGAACATCGCTGGCGGTACATAATCTGGAGGCCTTGGGTGGTATCACACCTGAATCTAGGAGTTATGTTTGAAACCGACAACACGCTCAGGTCAGAATCATCAAGTAGATAATAATGTAGTAGACTTTTCGCTTTCATGAGCGTGGCTGGCGCATAGAGTTTGCGGCCACTTGGTCCACGAGGGCAGTCTGTGCCTTTCCTCGCTCTGCCTGCTCTACCTCCAAGAGCGGGTATCGGTCCGCCGAAGAGGGGCAGCCTCCGCATGGAGTTGGTAGTCTCAACCCGTACTCGGATGTTCGTTGATTCTACCTAGGCTCCCTGTGCCAAACGGAAACACAAGACTTGAGCTAATCATGAACTTTACTCGGGAAACTCCAGTCGCAAAGTACGCAAACAGGACAAAAATTGTCTCTTTGAACGGCAGGATTAAGCTAGCGGGTGGTGCATGAAGGTGTCTTACATAATCACAAGATGCTCCAACTTGTCTCGGCCAAGCGACCCCGCGCTTCACCATGGAATTGCATACCTTCCTAAGGAGCCGTCCAGCCGCATGTTTCCGCTGGCAATTGCGTTGAATTTACGTGCGAACTCATCGGTAAAGGTTCTCCTGTAATTCTGACAAGCCACTGAGGACACCTTCTTGCCGCAAGGCGCCCTCCAGCCTGCGGTGCCCGCCCGCCGCTTACCCCTCTAGCCGCGACTCCAAAGTGTACGTCCATCAATATGGCCTGGCTTGGTGCTTCATTTCCCGCTGGCGAGTCGCGCCTCTACTTTCTGTGCATCTTTTTCGGCATTGGAGCATCCGTCTGGGGGTAAGTTCGTTCTCTCCTCCACCCAGCCAACCGAATTTGTTGAGACATCGAGGTCACGACATAGCGTTGGATATTGATAGGAGCAATCTGGAACTATACCAGCTAGTGATCCAAAGAGCTTAGTTGATTCTAAATACTCTATACAGATACAACATCGGCATATTATCTTCAGTGATAGTCAGTGCAGGCTGGCGCGAAGCTCTACAGCAGCCAACACGCGCTTTGATCGGAACTGTAGTCAGCATCTACTACACAGGAACCTTCATCAGTTATCTCTGCATTTCTCATCCGATAACTGACTGGCTTGGTCGTCGATATGCCGCCTTGTCGGGAATATCTTTCGTTTGCCTCGGCGCCATACTGCAAGCCACAAGTGGTGGCAGTACAGCTCGCGGCACCATGCTTGCTGGAAGACTTATCAGTGGCGTCGGAGTCGCCGTCGTGTCTACTTCAGTGCCATTATACCAAGCGTAAGGTCTCTCAAGCCGATTCCCAATGTGTAGAGGCTGATTGCTTTGCTAGTGAGATATCGCCGGCACACAAGCGCGGCCATTTCGTGACACTGAACCACGTCGGATTCATTGCTGGCATAGCGCTGGGTTTCTGGTAAACTAAGCCAATTTGACCTTTGTCTGAGAACCTTCTAACGACATCAGGGTTGGCTATTTCATGAGATTTTGGTCCTCCGATGCAGGCCTTTTCTATGGCTGGAGATTGACCATCCTCCTGGAGATCATCCCCGCAACGGTTTTTGGACTCGGGTTGCCCTGGGTCCCCGAAACGTCAGTACCTCAATCCCAAAGAGGCTGTTCGCACTAACATCCAAGAAGTCCCCGTTGGCTAGTCGAACATGGCAGGAAAGATCAGGCACGTTCGACACTTCGTTGGCTCCGCGAGGGTAGCTTCGACGATGACGAAATCGAGCATGAGTTTTCCGCCATCATCAAGAGCGTCGACGAGTACCATCAATCCGGCAGCAACTGGCTTTCTCTGTTCCGACAAAAGCCATTGTTCAATCGTCTCTGGCGTGCTACACTGCTACAATTCATGGCTTCAAGTTGTGGTGCTACTGCCATCAAATACTTTCTCCCATGGCTACTGGAGCAACATGGCATATTCTCCCATACTGCGTTGCTAATCAGCGCTACCGAATCCACGGTTAAGATAGGGTTTACTGTTCTCGAGATGTTTATCATTGATCGTTTCGGACGGAGGAAATGCCTCGTCGCTGGTTGTATCATCATGGCTTTCTCACTGCTGGTAGGGAAAAGGAGGAACCCGTGCGCAAGGACTGCAATTACTAACAGGCTTTTCTCAGATCAATGGAGCTGTGCCCCTTCTAGATCCTCAACGTAAAAGCCCAGCTACCGATATAATCTGCGTGGCCTTCATCTTTGTATATGTCATTGGCTTCTCCTTGGGATTTGGGCCAACTGCATGGGTCTACAATACAGAGGTACCTCTTGATGATGCCCTCTCCCATCCCGTGAGACAATCACTGATGTCGATATGACTTTAGATCTTTCCCACCTCGGTTCGAGCCCGAGGCTTGAATTTCGCCTCCGCTGGTGCCTCTGTCGGTTCTTCTATCGTCACCATGGTGTGGTCTGCGGGCATCGGATATATGGGCAGTAACATCTACTTCATATTCATGGTCGTGAACATTATCTGCATTCCGGTGTGATTACCTCAGACTTACTGCCTATCGAACCCCCAAAAGCTAACAAATGCTCTAGGCCATATATGCCTTCTTTCCCGAAACTAAGGGTCGGGAGTTGGAGGACATGGACGCGCTCTTCGGCGCCATTGAAGCACGACGGAGTGATGTCGATAGTAGGCCGAACACCCCTTTCTGCCATGACACTGATCTTCTGACATATTGGTAGACCTCTCTGAACATCTCTTGCAAGATGATGCTCCTTTCCGGGATTCCGTAGAATCGGCAACCGGTACAAACAGAGAAGCAGGATCATGATCAAACTCGCGTACAATGGTTTATCCTCGGATAATGAGAGATTATCTATGGGTCTCCCTTGTTATTCGAGTTCCGCATCAAGAAAAGTTGATCACGAGGCATTTCATCCTTTGTTCATGCTCACTCAGTATGAATCGAAATAAATAAAATCTATATCAACCAGCCGCACCAGCTCGAACCTATGTGGCACTGACGCAATCTCATCACTTATTTCGAGTCTATCTGATGGGCGACTTGACAGTCAACTTGCAGGCTGTGTAATTGGGTAATTACATCTTATCCCAGAGTAGTAATCCATCTGTTCATCCAGGCAGCCCCCTAGGGAGATTCAGGCTATTCATGAGAACAATATATGTTAACTTGGCGCCGGTCGTCTCATTACTACGCTTCTTCGGCTGCGTATGGTGAATGGTACGATGGTTACAGCCTAAGTTCACGCAGTCTATGGATAAACATGAAGCAAGGACATATGCCATACCACAAATTGGCTTTAATTATCGGCGTGGTCATCTTTAGATACGCCCGCACCACTTTATTTTTGTAAGCAATGAGTTGCGCCTGTCTCAAGACTTGATGAGCATGAAGAGTTCACCCTCCACGGTGTTGTCACTGGCCACAAACAACCTCGAGAATTCCTTGTCAAAGACAATGCCGGAAGGTCTAAAACACGTTGACCCAGTGCAGCTTCCGACGTTTGTGCTCCAAAAGACATCAGTGTAACCAGTCTTAGAGTCTGTAGCAGCAACCGGCTCATATCCGCCATAGGCGAGCTGGGTGAACGGCACCAAGGACACCTTGAAGCCCGTAGCAGGTGACCTGTTCCATGAGCCATGTAGCGTGACGTACAGGTTTTGGAACGCGCTGTCGAACACGGCGCCGATGGGTGCGCTATGTGCTTGGATCGAAAGCCTGGGCGCCACAGAGCGTTGAGTGCAAGTATCGTCGTTGAAGGTACTGTTGGGAGCGACGACGAACTGCTGGCCGACCTTGAAGGCCTTGTCCTTGATGACGGACGGCTCCCAGACAGAGAAGCAAGTTGGGTACCCGTACCACTGGTCGTTCGGTTGAGAAGGATCGCCAACTTGAACGAGTTGTGAGCTGTCTTGAATTATTTGCCCGGAGAATGTGGAGACTCACGGAAGTTCAGCTCTTCTGCTGGGTTGTCATTGTGGATGTCGTAGCTCTGGCCGTTGACTGTGCGGGCGAAGTCGTCACCGCTGTTTTCCACGCCCCAAATCCTGTGAAGATCACTGTCAGCTTACAGATGTTTACGAAAGACAAGAAAATGTGGACGTACGCATTGTTTCCGTCCGCTGCGAGGGCTACTTCGTTGCGCAGACCCCAGCCGAGAAACCACCCCTGGGAGGCGTATGTATAACCTCCGGACGGCACGCTGCGCATGTCAAACACTTTGACTACAGCACGCGCCACTGCCTTGTTGAGTGATTCATAGTCAAAATTGCTGTAAGAGCCTTGCTGGATGACTAGCAGATGCGGTGTTGCCGGCGGAATGACGAGGTTGCGCGTTGGGTGACCTCCCTGCTGCATCCCCTTGACGACAACAGTCTGCGCACTCACGCTTTGAGCTTTTGCGTCGTAGGCATAGGACCACGCCGTAGTCATGGAGGTGACGTACAGAGTCTTACCATCAGGCGTCAAGCCGATGCCATGATTTAGCGAGGGGTTGCTGATCAGGGTCTTTGTGGAAGAGATGCAGCCGTCGGCCCCAAAGGTGTGAGCCGTAACACCTTTGCCCGATTGCACGACAAGTAAGTTGCCCTCGGAGTCAACGACCAATCCGCGGGGGCCTGTCAGAGATCCAGCAAGCTTAACGGCCTTCCAGCCACTCGCAGTTTGGTATCCGAACCTGAAGGCACTGGCGCCAGAGCACGAGTTGGGGACTGGAGGCACAGGGGCGCCGTATACGATGGAGGACGATGTAGAAGTGGAACGCGGAGATGAGACAGTGGCCGTTGAGCTGCTGAGTGAAACACCTGTCCAAGTAACATTAGTCTTGGGAGTCGTGGTACTATGCAAAGTGGATGTCGACAAGGTGGTCGGCAGCGTCGTTTTGGTAACGGCGCTGGTCGGACCTTCGCCTTCAGCATTGCCCGCTGCCCAAGATTCAAAATTGACTGCCTGAGCCGGCCGGAAGTTGTGCATCCAATGTCCTGCGCGCTCATGGATGCCGAAAGTTGTGTCGTTGGTAGCCGGGTCATCAACTGGCACGCCAGAGTAAGCAAACGCCAAGTAGTTTTCTCCGTTGGGGTCCACAGATATTGGGTCGTTTCCGTATGGTGCCCAGTATGTACAGCCTCGGCATAGAGCCGTGACGGAGTAATGTGTATCATTGACGACAGTGCCTGGGAGAACGGTGTACTCTGCATCTTCGTAAGGTGGAGGAGTGAAGTAGCCACTAGTAATTGTCAGTGATCCTGCGGTTTCCGTGGACCGAACTGTATCCTCACAATGCCATTCGAGAAGAGACAACCACGTCTTTGCCATTGGCCCATACGATTGTCAAGGGATTGTACGTCATAGAGCCGCCCCAGGCTAAAGCAGCCCAGCCTACCTCGATGGGGGAAGTGATCTGAACAATGGCTTCATATGGTTGACCCGTCGCAGGCCCTTCAGGTATAGCGATGCCGTAAGTTATGCCGCCTGCGTTGGTATAGGAAGCGAAGCAACGACCTAGACTGTCGCAGTATGTTGACTGGTCTTGGGCGATGGCTACTGTCCTATGTATTAGTACAATTCCCCCAAATACGGGTGGTAATAGAACCTACCGAAGCTAATGAGCGCCACAGCACTGAGGGTATAGGTAAGCCAAAGCATGATCTCTGCCGGCCAGTTCGCTCTCTTGTCTTCAAATGAGGCCTTGGTAGTACGGGGAAGTTCTGATGAGGATGATGACGACTCTATGGGAGCTGTTTTGAAGTCTTTAAGTGAAGTCCTGACACCAGCATTGCCATAGTCAACGGTGGTTCGGAGCAATCACCCATTCATCCATGTAGACTTCCGTAGCGACGAAAGAGGAAGTCATATCGTATGGATACAGTAGACAGATATGAGACCAAACACTCCGGGTGCAACACTGTCACACAATATGATACGAGAAGGGAGGGGAAGATGGTTGCCAATATGAAGATCCGAAAGCCATTCATTTGCCAAGGCGGATGAATGCTCTCGAGACACCGGTTACGCTTTTTTACCGTAGAAGAGAAGACGTGATGAAAACAAAGGCAGTCGTCTAGCACCGTTTGAAGATTGGAACCCAAACGCCATGGATAGCGAAGATCTGATCATAACGGGCAATCATTTGGGAGACGGAAGACACACTGAGGGGTGGAAAATCGCCTACAGGCCTTACATCAGAAGGGGCAGGAGGTAGGTATCGCCGCTTGAAAGAGTATCAAGTGACAAGTGAGAGACTCCGGCATAGCTTTAAGCAGACACTTGTCTCGGAGGTCGAATTTGGCAGGCCACAGAGTGAACGGGGAGGGAGGTTAGATTCTCCATAGGGGCAGCTGACCGGCTGACCAAAGTGTCGAACGAGGGATGGTCGACAGCCAATACGAGTCAGACTCGTAGGGTAACGTTGATGCTGTTATGATTGGAACGAGATAATAAGTTGATGCAGGAAAAATTAGAGCCTGAAGGGAGCGAGGCTGTGAAGGACCACTCGGGTGGTTGATAGGGAGAAATGATGAGTGTGGTATGTAGAGCTCACTTGGCAGGATCTTCAGGCTAATTGCCGTCCAATGCTAACAGGTCGGTTTGTAATTGATACCATGCATTACCTGATATAGTATCAGCCAAAGTCTATAAGAATAAGACCGTGGGCAACTCCAAGATACCACGATATGCTTTACCCGAAGACGGATGTACTCGTCACTAGACGACGAGATTCGGGCAGAATTTGGAGATGAATCCGCGTCGCCAGAGACACTTCACCGCGCCAGGGTTTGAACGAAGTGGGTCGTTTGAGAATACTTTTGCTGTTAATGTAAGGAATCTACGTAGAGAAGTTTCTGCTTCTGAAAGATACTATAAATGGGTGGTGAACAAGAGCTCTACGGATCATGTGTTGTGTGATTCATCGTGATTCCCTTAAGGTAGGTGTACCTTACAGACGAAGCTCGAGGTGAGCTTGCCGGTGATCGATAAGATAAGAGATAAGATAAGATAGTGATAACAGAATCACGACCTACCTTAGGTACCTACCTGGACGCTGCCCGTCTCGGAAGAACAGGCGACCCCTCTTGGCCTGCAGCCATGAGAAGAGAAGGAGCAGGTGCTGGTGGCCTGTTGAGAATCAAGATCGAATTTACCCATCTTTTGTTTCCTGCAAAACCCAGCAGTGCTTGTCTTCCTCCATGATTCTCTCTACAAATTCAACCGTTGTAATATTTCGGTCGTCACACCCATCTTGTTCCAGATGCAGCAACTCTTCCCATTTGCCTTGGGTTCAGGTACCTACCTACCTACCTCGGCCCTCACCGCAAACATGGTAGTCCCAGAAGCCTCGACACCCCAGCTTCCCCTCCAGAACCCCGCGTCACGCTGAGCCCCCCGCAATGGCGCTGAGGTCTTCACGAAACTCGTGGCATCTTCATTCAGCTCAAGAAAGGTGTACCAAATTGAATCCATCGTTACTGGGGTAGATCTCAACACTTAGTATGCTATTTCCCAAAGTCTCTCTCTAGCTATGCTCATGGCCACGAAATCAAGCTATCCACCCACCGATTCACCACACCATGAACCTCAGCATTTTAGAGTTGCCCTCCGCGTCAGTCGAATCGGTCCTATCCGGAGCGACCAGAACAAGACCAGTCCGATTCCAGAAATTCCCCAAAGAGAAGGGAAAAAAGACTCTCCCCCACCTTTCCGGCGGGGCAAATCGCATTCGGGGACTCAGGCACGCGGGGGGGGACCCTGACTATCAATCATTGACGTGCTCGACTCGATATCTTTTGAGCCGCCGGCCCTGAAGCTGGGCCTTGTGCACCGTTCGTCACAGCCAGCAACGATAGCTTTTGCAGCAGGTATCTACTAGCGAGTGGTGAATCGAAGCTATAGCCCGCCGATTCTCCTTCCTCATTCGAAGCTAAAGGTCGAATTCTATCTTTAGAGCGCGCAAAATAACACATCCGAAATGGCGGCCCCGCGCACAACCCGGCCACTGTCCGCCGTCCTCCCGCCTCTGATCCTCGGCACCGCGACCTTCAACTACCAATACGTCTCGAACCCCTCGCGCATGCCCTCCGTCGACATCGTCTCCCGCTCCCTATCCCTCGGCGTTAACGCCTTCGATACCTCTCCTTACTACGGTCCCTCCGAGACCATCCTTGGCGCCGCCCTACGCACCCTCTCCCCGCCCCGCGACTCCTACTTCCTCGTCACAAAGGCCGGCCGCATCGCCCCGACCGAGTTCGACTACTCCCCGGCCTGGATCCGCGCTTCCGTCCTTCGTAGCCTCGAGCGTCTTAACACCACCTACCTAGACCTGGTCTACACCCACGACGCAGAATTCGTCACCCCCGACCAGGTCGTCGCCGCCGTCCGCGAGCTGCGCCGTCTCCGCGATGAGGGCCTAGTCCGTTACGTCGGTATCTGCGGCTACCCCGTTCCCATCCTTTGCGAGCTCGCCGAAAAGATCCTTCGAGAAACGGGCGAACCCGTCGACGCCGTCCAATCCTTTTCGCACTTTTGCATCCAGAACGATACCCTCGGCAGCGACGCGATCCTCACACGACTTAAAGATGCCGGCGTCGGTGTCGTGACCAACGCGAGCATGCTGAGCATGGGCCTGCTCACCACCCGCGGCGTTGACGACGGGCCCATGGCGAGCTGGCATCCGGCTCCGAGCCCCTTGCGCAAGCTATGCAAGAGCCTGGTTGGAATCGCTGAGGGTGCGGGTGAAAAGATGGAAGAGCTCGCTCTATACTGGGCCATGGCGAACTGGGCGCGCGTAGGAAGCGCCTTTGGCAGCGAGCTGTTGCCGCCCACCTACAACGGCCCTGCCAAGGTCGGTGTCAGCGTCATGGGCGTAACGTCCGTGTCGGAACTGGAAGAGACGTTCCTTGCCTGGCAGGGCATGATGCGCGAGCTTGCGGCCGAGAATGAAGAGTCAAATCCCGTCGGCGCCCAAGCCGGCCGACTTGACAAGATTCAGCGTTTGGTCACGGAGCAAATGTGGCCGGCCTTGGGCGAATGGCGGAATTACAGCTGGGCCAGTCCTGGCGAAGATTTCGTCAACCAACCTTCCGTCGCCGCCATTGATGCTGCCCTTCCTACTGTCGCTGCCGCTGCCGCTGCCGCCACCGCCGAGCCACACTTGTAAGCCTGGTAGGAACCCATTTCTTTATACAAGCAAGCTGGGCACGCGAGGTCATACTTTCAAAACGTCAAACAACAATCGGGGCCGGAATGTTTCCATGAGTTGATGGTATTTGTCAAGCAGCTCGAGACTGTCAACATCTCAGCCGCTTTTCTCACATACCTATAATAGGTAGGTTGGGTAGAGTACAGTGAGCGCTAGCCATTCACATGGCAAAAAAGCAAATAGATGAAATAAAAAAGAATCACGTCTAATGGCCTCCTTCCCCAAAGTCCACCCTGAACGCCTTGAGTTTCTTGGAGTCCACAACCCCCAGAGTGTATGCAAAACTCTTCCTCCCGTGTAGCCGTTGCCATCAAATTTGGCATCATCATATTTTGCAATCATCCCGTCGTCATCTCTGTCTATCCGCACTCCGATTACTGCGTTACTCCAGTCGAACTCTGCACAATGTTTTCATGGCCCAGTCTCTTCGACTCAGCAGCCTCATCCGAAATGGGAGCCGGAGTCTCGGGTGTTATTGTGACTTCCGGTGTCAATGCTCCACTGCCAAGTAAAGGAGACACGTCGCCTTTGCTGGCGCCATCGACAGGCTCTTCGGGAATTGTTGGCGGTGGCTTCAATGTGCCAGCATTTGTCTGGACAGGCTCCTCACTGTGTACATCTTCCATGTGCTCCGCCTCTGGTTCGTCTTCCGCTTCTGCCTTCTTGCTCGTGCTGGCAGTCCGGCCCTCGCCTGAGGCGATATCCTGGTCCTGGTTGGCCTCGCCATTTTCAATGTCAACGCCTACCATCTCTGCCAGGCTCCGGAAGTTGAACATTGGCTCCGTGTTGTCTCGGTCACCTTCCTCGCTTCTATTGCCAACGCTTAGCTCGCTAGCCCGAGGATCCAAGTACGCCTGGTTGCTGTAGCTACCAGCTGCGCTATCAGCCAGAGACGATGAGATGGAAGATGCATTGCTCATCTGCCTCAAGTGAGAAGGCCCGCGGCTAGTCGTTGGGATCGGTAGTGAGGGCGTAGTAGAGGTGCTTTGGAAGCTGCTCTCGGATGACTGCGTCTCAACGGCCGGACGTTCTACAGCTTTGCCTTTCGAACTTGG
The DNA here is from genome assembly GCF_027942845.1 of Colletotrichum fioriniae. Classification (NCBI taxonomy): domain Eukaryota; kingdom Fungi; phylum Ascomycota; class Sordariomycetes; order Glomerellales; family Glomerellaceae; genus Colletotrichum; species Colletotrichum fioriniae. Next base: position 1,959,882 of record NW_027076848.1, read on the forward strand.
TGCCGAGCCGGGTGCCGAGGTGGGAGAAAAGGTATTGCCAATCGGTGTTGAGGAAGCCACTGGAGAAGTTTCGGCGCTGGGCCCTGCGGACGTCGTCTGCGCTCCCTGAAGCGTAGCCTCCACACGCAAGTTGCTCGTTGTGCTGTTCCCTCTGCGTCGTCCAAGGCCAAGAGAGAGGCTGCTACCACTAGCAGAGCTTTGACCAGGCCCATAGACACTCTGCCGGTCCTGCTTCTTGAGGGCTTTTCGCTCTTCCTTGTCCCTCTTTTTGGCCTCCTTTCGCTCCGTCTTTTCTTGTTTACGTTTTCGCTCTTCCTCGGCGGCGAGAGAAAGACGGACAGCCTCCATAAACATCATATCTTCGAGCTCCTCCATCCGACTTCTCCTATTGTTCAGGGCTCCACGCCCAGAGGAGCTCCGCGGCCCAGGCTCAGGTCCAGCTGGGGGCGCTTCACCCTCAGGGTTGCGATGGGGGCCCTCTTCCGGCTGCTGGTTGGAAGGTCCAGAGGGGGTGCGACTCCCAGTGTTCCTCCGACTGAAACGCCCGGGTCGTGTGAAAGCGAAGCCGCGCTGCTGTTCGTTATTTCCCATGAGGAAAGCCGCAGTGTGCAAAGCAGTTGCTGCTGCAGCTCTGCGTGCTTGGTGGGCTCGTTGCGCTGCGAGTTTGGTTGACCAATCCGGTCGAACTCGATCAGTTGTGACAACATTCGGGGCGTTGGCGGACAAGCTTTGAGCACGCCGCCTGCCAGAGGTTGGAGAGGTAGGCGACAAAGTGGAGTTCAGAGAGCTCTGAGATGACATGGCGGTATTTTGTGACGGGTATCCAATGGCATAAGATAGACCTCGTCGGAAAGGGGGAGCGTCATAGGTTACACCGAATTCGGTCTGCTGGCAGTAGGGGCACTGCGCGGGCTCTGATATCAGCATTTCTGGAGCTTCTTCCGGGTTGGTCGGATTCGCAGGCTGCTCGGTCGGTTCGCCGTGATGCTCGGGATGGTGCGGATCGGCGCGCTTGATCTGCACGAAACATTCGCTACAGATGGGCTGATCGCAGCAACGGGTGCGATTCAGGTAGGGAGGATAGGTTAGGAAACAGATAGGACACTCGGTAGCATCCTTGTACAGGAAAACCTCTAATGGCTGTCCGTTGACCAAGGGGTCGTTGGGCAACTTGATCTCACGGGGCGCGACGTCGTTTGACGAGTTGCTGCGTGACCCGCCGCTCAAGGCTGCTGCAAGGGCTTTTGCCCGAGGCTTGAAAGGCGAGCTACTCCGCTGTTGGGCTGCGTTGGGCGACGATATCCCGGAGCCGGGCATTGAACTACTACGATCCGATCCTACCGACAAAGATCTCGGGCCCATTGGAACGGTGAGGTTGGCAAGGTTCTGGGATGATTCAGTGGGAGAGGCGGGCGTGTTGGACTGGGGAATGAACTCGGGCGGAGGCTGTTCGTCGGCAGCCGGGATAGGCAGGCCACGACCGGCGCAGATGAGCTGATATTCGGTCCAGCTGTCGGAGTAGTCATTGAGACCTCTCCAGAATGGTGCAAGTCGTCTCTCAATCTGCGGGGCCGCAACTGTTAACCTTTGCAACCAAAGCATGGGAATATTCGGAAAGCATCTTACCTGTAATTGCCGCACGACGGGCTTGCTAAAATCTTCGGGACCAGTGTATGTACCCAGAGTGACAAGGTATCCGCCATCGATATGCTCCTCCTTCAGACTCCGCTCACGTTCCTTTTCTCTCGCGATGCGGTCCCTTTCAAGTCGCCGGGCTTCCCGTTCCTGCCTCGTCTCCCTCCGTTCGTATGGCGCATCTTCTCTGCCTGCAGCACTTGAAGATCCGGCGGCTCCCAGGCCAAGGAGATTTAAGTCGGCTCTGCTAAAGCGACTTTGCCTCCGTGAGCTGGCATGATCGTTTGCGGCTTCTCTGGAGGTGGAGTGGTTGAGGTAGGCAGCCTGGCTTTGCCTGTAGTCGGTCCCCGGGTCAATCGGACGAGATTCTTTGGTGCTACTATTGCCCATACTGGCTATCGATGATGTGGCCGGGCGGTATTGCTAGAGGGTTCGTCGAGTGTGGGCTCTCTCGGAGTGGACAGAGCGACGGCAGGTGGTTGATGGCCCGATTCAATCAGAACAAGGATTGCAAGTAGGACTGCAGTGGACCAGAGTCGATCACGGCAGTAAGTTAAGCAGTGAGAGGTAGTCCAGCCAATATTAGTCCGGCAGAGAGTGTTGATGTCGTAGTCGACGTATGGTCGCAGTGTTGTGGGTGCCAGGTGAAGTACCGCCGCAATATGGTTGGGGATGAACCGAATGTAATCAACAACGCATCCTTCAGACGAAGTGGCAGAGAGCTGCAAGCATTGTTGGGAATGGTGAGGGGAGGCAGGTGATGTTATTGATCGTCGGAGGCGGATAAGAGGTAGTAGGATGTACCTTTGCGAATGGGCGCGATGAGTTGATGGCGGGTGGTGATATCGGGGATGGTGATGATGGACGGATGGTGTTGGCAGTGCAGGGTGACGGTCCAGGGGTCGCAGTCAGCGGATGTTATGTCTGGGTGGTTAGGTGGTGGTTGTGGTGCTGGGTTTGGGGATCTGGGACCGGACGGGCGTGTCGGGTCGGGGAAGCTTGTGACGACGTGGATGTCGTACGTGCGTGGCTGGGCACTGAGCACTGAATGCTAGGCAGGCCAAGATGTGAAGGTTTCCAGGCGTTTAGAGAGACGGGCTTCGCAAGAGGACGCAAAGTGGCTCTACCTTGAGTCAGGCAGGATAAAAGGGATGAGTGAAAGTGTTGCCAAGATGGCAGATGGGGAGATGCAAAAGCAAAAGAGATGAGAAGTGTGAAGTGGTCGTTGGAGGGACGAGCAACAAACGCTTAAGGGAAGGTGAGAAAGTTGTCGGGCGCGGAGGGCCGGGGGGCGCGGTTACGGTTGTCGGGTGCGGTGGAGAGCAAGGTTCCCAATAATCCAGGTAAGGTAGGTACCTAATGGAAGGTCAGGTATTCGTATGGAGGAAAGGTACCTTACTTCAGCAAGGTGGTGTAGCTAAGGTACGTAAGGTAGGTAAGGTAGCCGGCCTGCTGCTACCTTGTAGGTTGGTAGCAACGAAAGGTGATGAAAGTCAAGTGACCTACCTCTATGTAGTAGGACTGCTAATGATAATATTTGATCAATACAAAAGCAAGAGGTTCCACCCTGAATGGCAAACGAAGAAGAAGGAGAAAGGCCGATTGATGGTGCTCATTCTATCCGTACCAGTATACTGGTACCTACATACTTGGATGGTATTGGCTGACTTGCCTTACCTTGGGAACCTTAGGTATGTACCTACCTTAGGCATGTAGGTAAGCGTAGTAAGGTGGTAAGGTAGTTTGTAGCTGTCACCGGTGTCGCCAAGGGAGATGTGACGTCTGACGTTGTATCCGTACTCAAGCTGTCCAAACGGAAAGAAAAAAAAAAGAGGGAGAACTGGAGAAAGTGAAAAAGGACAGCAAAATTGTGCAGGTGAGGTAAGGTGCGTGCAAGAGGTCGAGAATCAAGGCAGACAGGGTCCAAGAAAGGGAAATCGGGTCCCAGTGGAGAGGCCTTGGTCCTTGAGCCTTGAAGCCGGTAAGGTACAGTAGGCGGGTGTGCGGCGCGAGGTTACCTTGGGTTGTTTCCAATGGGTAGAAGCGTCGGGCGGTTAAGTTACAGGAAGTAGGAAGGGTACCTCAATCGGCTGGTTACTTGTGCACTGAGCATTGTACCTTTCCCAAAGGCATTTAATGTGGTAGCTATCCGTTGGGTAAGGTACCTTACCTCATCTCACCTTTGGGGGCGGTTTGCTGAAGTTGGTGGGTGAGTGAGGTGGATGAAGTCTGGACCGAAATCGCTGGCTGCACCGGCCCGGCTTGCTTCTTGGCCTCAGATCTACACTCTTGGGACTTGGAAGGCACTCCTAACCTGTAAGGTAGGAGATGATATAAAAGTGGACTCTTCTTACCTTCCCTCAGTACCTTGCCTCATGTAGTAGAGGTAATTAGAGTGCGGTCCATTAAGGGAAGGAGAATCCTGTGGTTTCTTTCCACCAAGGTAGAGTCATAACAGCTCATGGGAGGCGCTCGCCGAGTCTCGACAACCTCTTTCCTTTGTACCTTAACTAGTGGAAGTCACCACGGTCCACGACACCTTCCTATGCTTTCTTGACGCCAATAGACGAGAGGAAGGACCTAGCTGGGGACTTCGGAGCATGGAGGGGCAAGAGGCTGGCGTGGAAGGTGGAGACCATCTGCAGCCTAGGTACACGGCAAGGTACCTTAGGTGCGTGCCTGCCAACCCAAGCACCCAAAGTACCTAAGCTAAGGTGGTCAGGAATACTCCGTACACCATCGGCAAGACCCCTCCTTTCCCCGACTTCCAAAATGCACTTGAGTCTTGAGCCCTGAGGCCTGCTACCGTCTTACTAAATTGGGGAGTAACACCATTACTTCTTATATTCACTTCAATCTTCCACTCATCCTCATGCCTCTCTCATCGACATAACATGACCTCAAGGTAAGAAAAAGCTTGTCCAGGCCCGTTGGCTTGGAGCCTTGGACGGTATTCACCACCACTTGGAGCCCCTCCTGACCCGCATTGGCTAAGCACGCCTGTCCATCATGAGGGGTCGTCGGTTTGATGAGAGATTGATGGGGTGAGAGCCGAAAACCCTGCTTCCGGTCTTTCCGCAGTCAGCCACTGCCATTTGCTCGGTGTCATTCGATTATGTCGATAATTACTGTCTCTCACTCCCTTTTCACGTCCATAATACATACCATCAACGGTTGTGGTCATAAACCAACTTCTTTGCCCCCTATTTAGCCTCCAGCCCGGCACTTGAACAACTCATCGCTGCTATGTCTCATGTCTCATCCAATCCACCATGACCCCCGCGGCACCCCTTGCCGTCTAATGCTTCCCGGTCCCGACCCAACGCGGCAAGTGCCTCTAGAAGCTCCCAACGGACATCTCCCACCTATATCCATGAATCTTGCGCCTAGAGCTTCATGCGCACGACATCTCGCGACACCCCGTCCTGCAAAGCTATGATGCCTCACGGGCTTGAGCGTCTGTTGCACCCAATGTATTCGTACCGCTCTCCACTATTGCCTTAGTGTAAGACTCCAAGGTAGTACCAAAGATCGAGTCCGCCTTCGCATCTACCCTATGCCTATGATGCTCCACGTGTCAATCGCTACCGCCAAGCAATGCGCCTCAACAACGGATCCTCTCCAGACAATCGTCTTTCATCATTGATGCTCGCGAGCCTTCGGCCATGTCAGCTACCTACAGGAGAAGTGCTAGGTTGATTGGATTACACGGCACGTCTCAGCCCGAGTTTGTTTCCCTGCATGCACTCTAGATACGACTAACAAAGGGACCCAAGGCAGTTTGCATGTGCTTCCTGGGCTAGACATTGCAAAGCATGAGGTTCAAGTTGCAACATGTGCACACGATATCCGAACACTTTGCTCTTTATAGTGCGAAGGCTTACCCGTGGCGGTGTCCAACAAATTGACTCAACGAAAGAGTCCAAGACAGGCAAGCGCTGGGAAAACGGCTTCGTTCCTTGGGGTGCCTCATGAGCTTCCGCCATGGAGGCGCCCTCTACACTCTCCAAAAGCCCCGACCGCCTGCCGCCTTATCTCTGTAACCAATGCCATGACACTGTCGCGTGATTCTCTGAGACACCCATCCCACCATGTTGGCGGCGGTGAGTACGGAGTACCTACATCAAAACGCCAACTGCACCCCACGTCGCACAATGGCTGGCGCTGCAACCGCCAACTTCGTCTCATTGATGCCAGTTTCGCACTTGCCATAGTCTACTTACCGCAATTGTGTCCTAGTCATGTAATCTCGAGATATTGGGTGGCCGGGACTCACCTGGCGCGGGATAGGCTTTCGAAAGTATGCATCTAAGATAGCGTACGCGAAACGATAGAAATTTGAATCCAAAATGGAAGTCAAATGTAGAGGTATTCAAAGCCTCGAATACGTTGAGGTGAGATTCAACATGGCGCAGAAGATAGCCGTTATTTCTGGCACGTCAACTCATAACTTCAGGTGAGCACAACTAAATGTACGCATGTCGCGAGTACCAGTAATGCATGTGAAGGACAGTGCAATATGGGGCCCAGGATACATCTCAAAAGCGCTCATCGAAGGAGACGCTTTTCGCAGCTCAAGCTGGTTTGTGATATTGGATAATTAGTTCAGGTCGGAAAGAGTTTACGACACTTTCAACGGTTGCAAGCTCTTGGCACAACGGGAGTCGCATCCTATCCATGTCACTGGTCTGGCTCTGTTACGTCAGCAGTATCGGCGTTGGGCAGGCCGACCACCGACTGAGAAAGTCCAATAGTGGAGGCGGACGGGTAGAAGTCCAAGCTCGGGTGCCTGGAATTGCCAGCGCAAGGTTCACGATTTCGTCAATATTTTCCAGTGCGACGCGCTCGCTCCATTGCAAGTCATCTCCATGGCTGGTGGCCGCAATACGAAGTCTTCGGGCCCAGTGCCTCCGTCGCGAACACTAGTTCTCGACAATGGTGCGTCGACCATCAAAGCAGGTTTCGTTTCCGACGACCACACCGACGAGCCCCGAGTAATACCAAACTGCATCGCCAGAGACAGGGCGAGGAAGGTCTACGTCGCATCCGACCTCGAAAAATGCCGTGATTTTGGCGAAATACAGTTCCGTCGACCGGTCGAGAAAGGTTACATTGTCAACTGGGAAGCTCAAAAGGAGATTTGGGATCACGAGTTCTTCGACGACAAGGCGCCGCAAAAGTGCGACCCCTCCGAGACCAGACTGCTCCTCGCGGAACAACCAAACTCGTTACCTACCCTACAGGTCAACTGTGACCAGATAATATTTGAGGAATATCAGTTTACCAGCTACTATCGTGGCATTGGTATGTGGCTTAATCCCCTTGCAGGTCTCATCGACTTAGCTGACCTTTGTCTTCCCAGGGGCCTCCTTCAATGCGTACCACGATATTCAAGGTATCCTTCAGACCCCCCGAGACCCGAATTCGGTGCCCCAGATTCCGGCCGAAGCTGTGCTGCTCATAGACTCTGGCTACTCTAATACCGTTGTCATGCCTCTTCTCAACGGCAAGCCCCTGCACTCCGCTGTTCGAAGGCTGGACGTTGGTGGGAAGCTCATGACAAATTACTTGACGCGTTTACTTTCTCTGCGATACTACGACATGCGAAACGACACATACATCGTCAATGAAATCAAGGAGCAGGCTAGCTACGTTTCTCTCGACTTCAATGGCGATCTCGAGAAGACCTGGAAGGGCACGAGGGGCGAGAAGAGGGAACCGTATGTGACGGGAGCCGGCATTGCCAAAGACTACATACTGCCCGACTTCCACTCCAAGGTGAAGGGCGTCGTCCGAGACTACGATCCTGCTATGCACACAAAAGCAAGAAAGATGGCAGCGCGCGCCGCTGACAATGACGAAGACATACTCACGCTTCGAAACGAACGCTTCTCTGTTCCCGAACTACTCTTCCAGCCTTCTGACATTGGACTCCGCCAACCCGGCCTCGCGGACGTCATCATGCAGTCCCTCTCCGAATTGCCGGTTGGACTTTGGCCTGCGCTCTTGGCTAATATCGTCGTCGTTGGCGGCAACGCCTTGTTTCCTGGCTTTATTCAGCGGCTAGAGAAAGAGCTTGTCAAGAGGGTTCCTGATGCCTGTATTGTGAGGGTAGCGCATCCCGTCGACCCTATCACGAGTACCTGGCATGGCGGCGCCAAACTGGCCAACCATGCCGATATACACAAGCTGTCTGCCACGAAACAAGAGTACGAAGAGTACGGCGGCGCGTGGGTTGCTCGAAAATTTGGCTCTGGAGACACCGGTGTTTGAATTATTACTTTTCCAAGCACCATGCAGAGCAATTGGTCACTTTCAAACATCCCTAGGATCTTCACATCCGCGTATGCCCTGCAGGTGTACATCGCAAGTCTATGGGAACAAAAGCAACCTCCATTCCAGCGTCTAAACAGTCGAATGTTTCTGGAGTATATCAGACAGACCGCTCCACGACGCCATCTGCCACGGGTATCTATGCTGCGAGCTTTTGTCGATACGCTTTGGCCAAGTAAGGACTCTCTTCCCCGACAATATGGGGTGTCTTCACATCCATTAGTATCGACCATCCTTTTTGTCGATATCGAAACGGCTTTGGGCATACTATAGACAACCTACTTCGAGCCAATAGTTTCGCACCGTTTTAGGCATTCTGCGGTGCCAGCCGCGGCACCGGTTCCGACAGCCGGGATATCGCGTCGTAGCTGTGCAAACTTTGCTGACAGCGGGTTTCCTCCAAATGCCGCTGCTACTACACTTGGAGGAAGATCGAAGAGCCCATTAGCGACATTATGGGTGCCGGCGTCTTCCGAGCTCAGGGCCGAGATCAGAGTAGCATTATCGCACCCTAAAGTGGTGAGCATGGGACAAGATTTGGAGGCTTTAACGAAGCTCACCTGTGTTTTGCATCGTGTGCAAACTACCTTGGGGAAAGATTGTCATCATCCCGGGCGCCAAAGTTGTCTTCACCACCCGAGCTCCGTTCTCTAGCGTCATGTAGGTCTCGGTAGTCCCCTGGACGGAAACCACGTAATTGAAAGCACGAGCGTGGCAATGCGGCGGTAGCATAGAGCAAGGACCGAGACTGATCCAGGCCATGGTCATACCATTGACAACAGTTGCTGGAAATGTCGCGGCATTGGCGTTGACAACGCCTCCGGGGTTATTGGTGTGGAATTCGTGGGTGAAGTAGTTGAACGTCCAGTCTTCATCATCGGGTAGAATATTAAGCTTATCAAGTTCTGTTGGACTTGTCCTCAACGATCGAACAAGATCTGGGTGTAGGATGTCGTCTGTGGCGTTAATGAAGGCGGCAAATAGACACAGCAGCAAGAGGGAGGAAAGCCTGGTTGGCGACAGGGCGAAAATGGCCATGTTGGACGTGAAGGATTAGGTTAAGGCGTCCAAAAGGCGTCCAACTGTATCTTGAAGATGCCGTTTCTAGATCGGTGGTCGTCCTCCCTCTGGCGAACCAGGACGAGGCGAATTTATACTAGCTCGTGGGTCTTAATTCGGTGGCCAGGTAGGACGCCTAGATCCATGGAAGTCACCACGAGATCTCAGGGGGTACCATGGCAACGGAGCAGTCTCCGCTTGAAGTATAGACCAACAGGATATAGCAAATAGGCGTAGAAGGCCATCTGCTGGAATCTCCATCTAGCTTTCTCGAGGCTAAAGCCGTTGTTCTGGGTATGCGATCACGAATCCCTTCCTGTGCAGCGCACGATCGACAATGACCTACATGGTGTCTGACCTGAGAATGGTGGGAGACGAGGCAGGGTCTTGAGAATAGGGGGGCCCTGAAAAAGTACAGAAACCCCGACTGTCCTGTGCTAGGAGACCGGTGCGACTTGCCACGTCCTCTCACAGCTGGTAGATGAATACACCAGTGCAAAGATGTTCACCCGGCTCGGACGAAGAAGATGTGCTCGGATACACTGGGCACTCAAATGAATGATCTCCTCGGGCTTGGCATATCAACACAAGGACCAATCCAAATCCCGTTTCTGTCTATAGCTTACTATCGTCCCTACAATCTTTTTTGCCTGGGGTTTCATATCATCAACAAAGGTGTGCTATGTACGAAAATTGGCGTGTGACTTGAAGTGTCCACAGGGTCGTCCCAGATGACAAAGTTACGCCAGAGAAAGAGCGGAGAGGAAGCAAGGCGCTGTTGTATCTGTCCAAGTAAGCTCGTGATACCGTCACTCCCACTTTTGCAATCTGGTACGGCAAGCTATCCCCTACATAATCGTAGGCTTTCTCGACGAGGTCCTCCTTCCACAATATCGTATAGCTCCATGATTCCGCTTGGTCACTAGGCCATGTTAGGTCGTCGCATGATAATTAGAGAAGAGCAATGTCCCTTGGGCGCAGCCACGCGTCGTGGTTCCTCGAAAGTCTCGTAGTCGAGGTGACGGCCGAAGTCGGAGCCTTGCTCGAAGTAATCAGTCCAGGCATGTGGTAAGTGTTCAGCATCGCATCAGGGAAATGTATACTTTCACTAAACTAAGATGGAAGCATTCACGGATGGTCCGGGGTTTATGACTCGTGACGACGACTGGAGTTTGAGGCAAACTGTCATGCCAAATACCTGTGAAACAGAGTGTTTATTCCCGGCAATGGCCAGGTTGAGCGACTGGGTGACGTAGCAATGTAGTGGAGTCATGTTTGGCATAACTACCGAATGATTTCTTCCTTCCTGATGCGATATGTCGGTGTCAATGACGGAACTTGATCTGGATTGAATCGGCAGGAGAAAGTATCGAGTAGACGAGGAAGACTGACAAAGGCCCGAGGAAAGATGCCAACTAGCGAGGACACAATCATGGTGATAGTCTCACCTATGAATGGGGATAGCAGGCAGCCCCAAACAGCCGTCTATAGACGTCTCTTGTCAAGGGTATCACCATTACAGCACATAGGAAGTGGGTGTAAAGGAGTTGGGATTGAGGTCAAAGGTTGTCTAATACCGCTAAACCATTGGCAATCAACGCCTCAAACGCTTTGCTTCAAGGGTATCTCACAAACGATGAAAGCGCTTGTTGACGTGACGAGAGCTCGCCGGCTCTGTAAATGTAGCCCATGTAGAAAATCAAAAAGTACACAAGTTGGCCACGTGAGACGGGCCGTAAATCGTGACCCAAAGCTAACAAGCCCTTGGGTGCGCCGCTTTGCCGCGCTCGAAGATGCAAGTATGAGGAACGTCTTGGAATTTTCCAATCCCGAGAGTGCCACCAGCCTTGAAGAGCTTCAGTTGGTCTCAAACCCCGCAGCCTGCGGTGACTGAACAGCGGTTGGCGTCTTTCGTTTCGTTTCGCCCGAATGACACCTCCCTAAAGGTGTCGCAAGAAGCGACCACGGCTCGAGCACCCTACCGAAAGAGTTAGCGATCTGAACGCATCAACGAGGTTGCGGGGATCGAACAGTCACACTGCGAATGTTAGCCAAGGCACAAGAGATGCCGTTCGGGAGAGGCGGTCTTACGAAAGTTGAGGTTGACCCCTCGTTGTGAACTAAGCAGTAGCCACCGCAGCAGCCCCTACAGAGCCTCTGTGTACGATCAATGCAGTCGTGGCACTGTTTGCTTGCCATCAGCTCAGGTCTCTTCGACAAAGATCCTGGGTCTAGAATCGCCACTTACATTACTACCGCATTCCCAGCAGCTTTTCGTGATACGAGCCTAAGGTTGGTGATCCCTGTCAGCATCATCGGGTCGCCGATCGTGACGTATACTGTTCGCTGGATAACGGAAACTCAAGAGGAGCGAAAAGGGGGAGGGACATGAATAGCATTGTGGCATACACTTTGGAACAGGCCGGGCCAGACGGCAAAGGACGTCCGACTCAGCCCAGCAACACCCTCTGCGCATCAATGATCTCGCCCATGGTGCAGTCTGGGAAGCAGGCGCCATTTCGTACCTTGATCTTGGGCTGGCTCTCGTGCTCTTGGTGCTGGACCCAAGCACCGCCCTCGGCGTCGACGACTATCACATCGGTGTCGGCCAGTTCGGTCACAGCGCTGGGTGTCTGGTAGCATTCCTCGCACCACCACTTGTTGCAGCCGGCGCAGTATCTCTCTCGCAGGCAGTCGATGCATCGAGCCACGAAGGACGATTCCGATCCGGTACAGAGCTGCGGTGCCGTTGCGGCCTTGACTGACGAGGCCAGGAGAGGCGGAGGGGACAGGAGAGGACGTTGAATCGCCGGAGTCCCGCTGTGGACTGACATACCTTCGGGTGCAGCACCACAACCGGCACAGCCGCCCAGGGCGACTGTCGCTACGGCCCAGTGCCGGGCTGAGGCCGGGGATCTTACCTTGCCGTAGGCAGGCGAGTTCATATGGTGAGGTCCGGTGCAAGCAACGGCATCGAAGGCAATGATGCCGTGGCAGTCAACCAGAGTGTTGGCCCACTCCTCGACCAGCGGACGTGCGATGATGCGGCCTTTCCTATGGTACCAGTCCTCTTCCTCGCTTCGTAGCGATGATGTCAACGCCTGCTGCGACTTGGCATTCCACCCTGCGCTGATCTGCGCTGCGTGCGAAGCGGTGCCAGAGGGTACACTGGGTGCTGCCAGGGAGAGCAGCGGAGTATCCTTGGCACCGAAAACGTAGAGACCCTTCAGCCGGGGCATGTCCTCTGGTCGCGACGGTCTGCAGGCATATTGAAGAGATGCGCACAGCTTGCGCTCGTTCAGGTTCTTGACGCCGCGGATTGACAAGAGTCGCACGCTGTAGGCTGGGTCGAGGATGATTTCGTGGCAGAGCTCAGCCGTCACGGACAAGCCGTCTAGGATCAGCGTCTGCACGTCTTGGAGGATGTCCTGTCGGCGGATGCCTGAGAAGATGCCTCTCAGCGGACCGGAGTAAAAGCTGGTGAGAATGGCGCGTTAGTCGAACCGTTTAACAGCACCACCGTCGGCCCTCTCCGGCATCCCCACCGCGTCTAAATACCGCGACCGGGGGTAGGGAGAAGAATGTCACCAACGTTGGAGAGAGGTGGAGTGGAGTATGGTAGAGTGGACGCACTCATCTTCGGTCAGATTCTCATCAAGTTGGACATTGCGCCAGACTTCACCACCGCGATCAATGCCGTCGATTTCAAACTGCGCCGCGCGTACGTGGGTCAGATCAAGATGGCGGAATACACCAGAGGTGTGTTTGACCAGTTCTCGGAATGCTCGGCTCGTGGAGGCAAGACTCAGGCGATCATAAGCGGAGAGGTGAGGAGCTGTGTGGGCGAGGATGAGAGGATTGGACAGGAGATGGAGGAGATTGGTGACCGGATTCTGGTAAGGCGTGTAGGCGTCCTCGACGTCCTGGAGCATGTTACGGCGAACGCGCGCGAAGGGTGGAAAACGGGGGAGCAGAGGCGAGGTATTACGCGACGGCCGTAAACCTCGAGGGTCCGCGGCGATCAGTCTGGAGGTTAAGAGTTGGTGAGGGCGTTGTTAGACGGGAAAAGAGAGGCTGAGAGCCAGAAAGCTGAGTAGGTGGAGCGGAGGCCGTCGAGGGAGGACGGGCAGAACTCGGTCGTAAGCGCAATCGCAATCGAGCTTTGGTGTCAGACTGATGATGCTCACTGTTTACATGGGAAGATAAGAGCTTTCGGCTTGGTAAGGTAGAGATCTAGATTGCCAGACCAAAGACGTCTTCGGGCGGACGACGTGTCGCTCTAAATATCCACGGTATCGAGCCCTGCCAGGTACAAGAGAGAGGACGGTGGGCTACGTAGTGTCCGGGAAAGACAAGAAACGTGGGAGTGTCTATCCTTAGCTTTGCGGTGAAGAGGTACCCCGTCACGCCCTCAAGCAAAGCGAGACAGGGAACTTTGGAAGCCATACCTAGATGTACATCGAGCAAGGGACCTTGGGGGTCAACCGCTGCGTACGTACAGTCAACAAGATGCGCCGAGAAATGCAGCACGGGCAGGCTAGAGCTGTGCAGGCTAGACCGGTCCAAGGTCCAAGTGGACGGTCGTCCAGATTGCCCACACACCCACCCCGTGCCATCATCCACATCCCATACCTCTCTCTACCTACCCACGTCCCTCCCCCTCCCATCCGGGCCTTCGCACCGTAGAGGATGGCACAGAGCGAAGAGCGGAGGGCAAGTAGAGACGTAAGAGTCACAGGTGTTCCCACTATCCACTTGTTGCTCGCCTTTGGCTTCCCCAGAAGCTTGCAGGGCAGGTATTATCGGCAGAAGGTGGTAGCGTGGGTTGTAGTGTAACCGTGTAGCATCCATCTGGGGTTGGCCCGGTTGAGTCGACCGTCGGACCCTGAAAGAGAGGATCGGCCGTGTCCAGTCAATGGAGTCATTTGTGGCAGACGCGGGGCAAAGAATAGTGCGGTTGAAACGGAAGAGCTTCAACCCGCCGCCTGGTGCGGTCTTGGCAACAGCACGGCGACAGAGAAGGTCCGCTGCGCTGGCACCTTGACATTGACGTTGAGAACCTCTCCAAAGTATCCGTACGCCGCGTTTTGCTACTCGGTACCTTACTCCGTGCCAAGCATGCAGGCGTTTATGCGCCCTTGCTGACTTGAGCGACAGCTTTGGAAAAAAGAGAGAGGGTATGCGTAGAGTCAGGAAACCTAATAAGGTACGGACCGAAATGTGAGGCACTGGACGGGGGTTGATGTGTATGGAAACTGGTTGAACCTTGGGTGAAGGCCCGAAGGGTTGTGAGAAGGGGGTGGGGGAGGATTGGGGGTGATGATCCGAGTTACGGTGTGTTGTTGAGTTCTGGTGCGGTACGATGAGATGAGTTGATGAGGTGTAAAGTACCTACAACAAAGTATACTGCTCAAGCAGGCCATGTGTGTTGACATATTTTTCATCAAAAGCAGATATCGAAAACGGAGATTGCAGATCTAACAATGTTTGAATGTCAAGACTAAACGGGGCTTGAATGAGCCCAGGTGCGCATAATCGCGATGTCTTGTCCGAGATAACCGGGAGGATCTGTGAAATGATTGCGGGACATTCGTACGGCTATACGGAGTATTAACGGAGTAAAGAGACGAGAAAAGGTCTCCCCGGTCATGCTGGGCACCAACCTATGTCCATTACGGATACAAGCGCAGGTTCTTGACCCCCTCCTCAGGATGGCGCTCTCATCTCATCCCGCCCCGTCAAGCTCCATCCCGCGCAAGAAAGAGGTATGCGGGATCCAAGCTCCAATGAAGGTTGTCGAGCTGGGCATGTCTTGAAAGTGTTACATGACCAAATTAGCCGCTCCAACCGCTTAAACCTGCCATGATTGAGCGGGGATCGCTGGGCTGCCTGATTACCATAGATTATTGAAGCCCACCACCCCCTGCACAGTAGCACGACTGCCGCAGCGCAAGCTTGTTGCTGGTTCGCTTTTCGGTGTTCCTGGCCAAATCAAATGCGAAAGCTTGGTTGGGGATGGCTTTGCCGGATATGGTAACTTCGATCCCATCCCCAAAGTCACCGAGCCAAAGGTGCCAGGCGTTCCAACCTCACACAGGCTGTATACGGTACGACAGCTTCGCTTCGCAGGGTGGCACTTATCTACATAGTATCAACGAAAGCGTTTCGTGGGGTAGGTAATAACCAGTTGCCATTTGAGTGTTTCCGCTCCGCTGCTCTGCGCAGCCACGTTGGCAGTCTCACGAGTGACCACCTTACCTTACTTCACCTCACGCTCAGCTGCACCACACATAACGTACTCTGTATACTCCTCAAGGCTCCGGTGGTGCCGCCTTTGACTTTTGTCTGTCAACCACCGATAAGATGGCGCTCTAGCACTGCGGGATGTCCCTTGGCCGGCGCTCGACTCGAACTGCCCATTTCATTGTGTCTGCTCTGCGTATCTCGGGTCATGCTACCTCATCCTGAAGTTGCGACTCGCAGCGGAGCAGCTGTGCGTGCTCGCCTGTCCGTGCCTCTGCCTCGAGAAGTCCCATATCTGCCCCATTGCTCGGTGCGGAGTTGCAAGTTGCTGCAAAGACGTTGAATACCTGGTGTGGTAGTGTCGAGCAAGCTGGGGAAGCACAGGGAACTGCGAGTAGGTATCCGTACCTGTGGTGTAGGTATGTACACTAGGTGGTAGGCTAGAGGGGGTTCCCATGCCTATTTTAGGTATTGTTTCGGCGTGCTGATCCGCTAGCTAGCCCTGCTCCGGGGGGGCACGGAGTGACAGTCCGGAGTCGCGGAGTCGGGAGTTTTGGCCACATTTGTTTCTGCTGTTTTTGGTGAATGGGGAACCCAATAGTAGAAGCATGAATGATACCAGCATGAGGTGTGAAGGACTCAGGTTGCGTTGCAGTGGTTGAGTGCTCAGTGGTTCTTGTGTTTGGCGAGTCGGGATATGAGGCTTCTTGGCAGATGCACATCATGATTCAGCTTTATTTGGCATTGGTTGAGTAGTATTCGTTTTATCTTGGTTTTCTGATTGCACGCTGAATGTTGATCAAGGGCGTGCGCAGAAAATTAATGGACCAGCAAATATGCCAATGCCCAGCGTGGGCGTGGACTATTGACGACTGTAATTGAGAAGGTCTGAGAAGCTTCCCATTTGGACTCTTGGGGGTTTGGGGCCTTGGCCTTGTAGCAGCACTGTGAAATGTGTTTAGTAAGCATTTCTCTCATTTCCATTCTTGCGCCATCGTCGGCCGCCAGTCGGAGGCCGGCCAGCCTGTCCCCGGATCCGATTGTTCCTTTCTGGGGGATGCCTCATGAACCTTAAGTAAGCAGGTACGGCAAGATGGCATACAGGTGGCCGGTGAGAGTTGAGATTGTGGCGCACGCCTAACTCCACTGCATACATAGATAGGTACCTTAACACTCGGCTTTCTCCTTGAGGCTTGGGCGGCCCACATCATGTCGTCAGCGAGTCAACCTGGAGCTTGTTGACCTAAGGTACTGTGGAATCTCAAAGAATCCAACCAGCCTGCTGATTCATCGACACTGTCACCATGATACATCCCAATTAACAACACAAATCCTACTCTGGAATTTACTTGCTATACCTTCCACAAATGCCTTTTCACGGCTTGGGTCACCTCGACTTCAATCCACCGGCCATGCCCAGATACAGCAACTCGATCAGCAGCCCTTTGAGCAGATAACGTGGTCGTTACCCCTCCACCCCACCTTACCCTCAGCGACGGCCGACGCGTCGAGCAACGAGAATCACGATACCTTATTCGAGATTACCGCCCTACTCTGACTTGGACGAGACTCTGCTACGCCAATATGGAGAACGAGCAACCCGAGTTGAAGTGGTCTGCACCATTTGCCGTCGTGCCTCCCATCAAATCTGCCTCAAGAGACCTGCGCGGTGACAAGATCCTGCTTCCCCAGTCCGCCCTTGAACAATTGCTCGCAGCGTCCCCGAGACCACCCGCGCCCTCTAATTCGACCTTCACTTCCTACGATCCCTTCAATCCATACGCGCGACAGCAGCAGAGTCTCTATCACGAAACCTCCCAGCAACTACCGAACCCTTTGATGTTTCGGCTGGTTAACCAAAAGAATGGAAATACTGTATACGCCGGCATCCGCGAGTTTTCGGCCGAGGAAGGGGACATTGCATTGGGGCCATATCTCATGGATGCTTTAGGGCTACTTCCGACTGACTTTTCTGACGATTCTCTCCCAAAAGAGCCATCTGAGTCGACCTCTGACATGGTCCTCGATACTGAACCACGGTTGATGGTCCACGCCAAGCAACTACCCAAGGGCACCTACGTCCGGCTCAGACCCCTCGAAGCCGGCTACGATCCCGACGACTGGAAGTCACTTCTCGAACGCCAGCTGCGCGAAAGCTACACAACACTCACAAAGGATACGGTTCTGTCTGTTCGCGGCGTCAAGGGCGAGGATTTCAAGTTCTTGGTCGACAAGTTCCTGCCAGAAGGTGACGGCATTTGCGTGGTCGATACAGATCTGGAAGTGGATATTGAGGCTTTGAACGAGGAGCAGGCCCGCGAGACTATGCGCCAGATCATGGCCAAAGTTCAGCCTGGTACTTCCAATGGAAGCTCAATAGGAGGCGAGATCGACGTGTGGAAGCCTGTCAATGGCCAGGTCTTGCATGGGGAATACGTCGATTACGAACTACCCTCTTGGGACCGGACTCGGCCCTTGACGATCGAGCTTTCCAAACTTGCTCACCCTGATCGTATCGACCTATTCGTCAGTCCGAGATCAGCACGACAGCGAGCACGACCGCGAGATTCCGAGTACGTCTTTGGCAACTTTAATCCCGCTGAAGACGGCATCAAATCCATTACTATACAACCCACGAATGTCGAGATGGAGACTGCTGAAGAGCTTCTCGTTTCAGTCTATTGCTACCCGCTGGTAGACAACGACCAAGTCCCAAACCCAGCATCCTTTCAACTCAGGGCCAGAGCTGAGGCGGGGTACGCATCAAGAGATGTGCCTTTTGACTCGGAACACAGGGATTCTAAGTCTTCAGACGAGGAGCAGTGTAAGAACTGTCTGCAATGGATCCCTAAGAGGACAATGGTATTGCATCAGAACTTCTGTCTTCGGAATAACGTTGCCTGTCCAAAGTGCAAACGTGTCTTCAAGAAGGGGTCGGAAGAGTGGGAAACTCACTGGCACTGCGAGCATGACGATGTCTTTGGAGATTCACCGGCGAGCAAAGCCAAACATCACGCTGTGCGTCACACTGAACAGCGTTGTCTGGGCTGCGAATATGCAGCTCCGTCCTTGGTGGAATTGGCACTACATCGCACAAGCGTCTGCCCTGGCAAACTCATTCTTTGCCAATTTTGTCACCTTGAGGTACCACAAGAGGGGGATCCATCCAATCCATCGGCAGAAACAATCTTGTCCGGCTTGACTGCACACGAACTAGCAGATGGCGCGAGAACCACCGACTGCCACTTGTGTGGCAAGATTGTACGGATGCGAGATATGTCAGCTCATATGAAGCACCACGAGCTAGACAAAGTGTCTCGACGGAAGCCCGACATCTGTCGCAACATCAACTGTGGTCGCACCCTACATGGCGTGGGATCTGCTGGAGCTGTTGGGGCCGGAACAGCAATGGGTCAGGGACCTGGTAATGATCTTGGTCTCTGCTCACTGTGCTTCGGCCCCCCTCTACGTCAGCATGCATGACCCAGAAGGCAAAGCTCTCCGGCGACGTATTGAGAGAAGATATCTCAGCCAGCTGATGACTGGTTGTGGTAAAAAGTGGTGTGGAAATGAGTGGTGCAAGTCAGGTAGGATGAATCTTGGACTTGATGCGAAGGGTGGCAGCGCGCAGGCCGCTCTTCCGCTCGTGAAGCCGCTCGTGCAAAGCATTCTTGAGGTGAAAGAGGCTATGTACTTTTGTGTGGATGAGGCTTCACAACGACGGAGGAAATTAGCGGAAATGCTGGCAGGTGAGGGTGTGTGGGACTTTGAATGGTGTATAGCGGCATGCGAAGCGAGCTCGGGAGATTTGGATAAAGCGCGGGAATGGCTGACCAATTGGGCGCCTACGAGATGATTGAGAGGGCTAGCAGCATTTCGGGGGACACATCGAATCGTATCCAGAGGCGTTGGCAGGTATAGAGCATTGTTGATACCACATAGACGTGAAAGGTCGTATCCAGGACCAGGTTATCGGCGTTGGATAAGAGGGTAATATGGTTACAACTGTCTACAAATAGTCTTGAAATACGATTGGCAATAGGCAAAAAGATTGTTCCGCAAAAGGGTTAACAATAATGTTCATAAACTACGAGTGCTATTAATACAATTCCATATCTGACTCGGTTTTCCTGTGAGGCAAGGTAGCTCGCAAAGGCAAATGAGAGGCCAACCTCACGATCTAAAGAGGCTGATATCCCGCCGTAGATTGACTAACATATGGCGGTCTTACAAAAGTTAGCAAAAGTGTCTTTCGCTGGTGCTGATCAAGTCCTTACCTCAAGAGATTACGCGTGCCAACAATGGCTGCAGCTCCGCCGGCATAAATGCCGAGAAGCCTGCTCCAACCGGCGTTACCATAGGCGGATTGACCGACTGACAGCGCAATCAAGTCATAGACCAGACAGCCTCCGAAGATCCAGTCACTGATGCTCGACAACAATCCGAAGCCTACGCCGGTGAGAACCTTGACAGTGGTAGATGGCTGCTGGTGAACAAAGTATGCTACCGAGCCGTTGTGTAGCAGATCCAAGACGCCGATACCAGCAAAGGTTTTGGCAACGACGTGAGTGAGAACAGAGTTGACGGACTTTTTGTTCATGGGCGGAAGGCGATTGAAGATAAAGTACAGCTGGGCAAGGCTATTGATGACGACAAAGATATTTGCAACCTTCAGGTCAGATTTGTTCCAAAAGATCATCCATGCTTTTGAAGACAGTCAGCGCAGCTCAGATAGCACACAAAGGAGTAAAGATTGCTACTCACTAGCAATACAGAAGTTTCCAATGGCGTAGAAGGGTGCAAAGTCAACCATGGTGCCTACGTCGGGGGCCATGGGCTCTACTTTGGGGTCTGCCTTGTACAGGCGGTATAGCCAAGCAAGCTGGAAAAGTTGCTGAGGGAAGAAAAATCCAGCAATGAAGAAAGGTTGAGGCGACCAAAATGATAGGTTGGCGTCGTGAACATCCTTCATATTGGGAGTACTAAGCATGCCATAGTTTTGAGCTGCAAAGTCGACAGCGAAGGATAGCGGAGCCAACCATTTGGCAGTAGAAAGTGAGACGCCCATGTTGTGGGTTTCGGCTACGATATTCTGCGCGTAGGTTTATTATACTTCAACTCAAGAAGTAGAGTCCTGGCTCATGAAGCTCATGGAAATTGTGGTCGTGGAGGTGGTCTTATTTGATTGAGGAAGGATGGATTCCCCCAATGACGCTTTCAAGTGGTGTCGTGCGTCAGTAATGACTGGGTGGTACAAAGACTCGAGCTCGGGCACTGCAAACTGCCGATCTCCGACGTTCCGGCGATTTTATGAAAGTTACAAGCTCATGACGTGGACTCCCGTCCCTAATGATTCCACGTGCGACTGCGGCTACTCTCAAGGATTTCTATACGTCATTGATTTTCGGTAGCCCGGAAAAGGCCGCCGGATAAGACCCATATTTCCCGAATCATTCCTCCGCACGGTCCGTTCATTAGCTCAATCCGGACCTCCACCTCTCACACCCGCTCAAGTATTTGGATCCGACAAGGTGATAACTCATCTCGTGGTATAATCTCTATGTCTATCTGCCGTCGCTTCTCACTTTTTCATTAACATTTCCCATTGGGAAGTATGTCTCTTCGGGCATGTTGACCGTATCTCCCGCACCGCGCTCCACGTCGCAGTCTAGCTCCAGTTCAAATTTTCGCAGATTGGCAACGCTATTGACGTCGTCTTTGAGACCGGTGCGTAGTATGTCCCGAATTCCCTCCTTTACCTCGGACGAAGCTATCATAGGCCGACTCAATACGCTCAAAGGATACGTCAGGGTCCTACCTGTAGAACCTGACCCGATAGAGTAGTATCTTTCCTGGCCGCCACTATACTTCGACGTGAATCGTGGTTTTCGTCTCGTCTGGCCAATGGTTTCGATGGTCCGTGGCGGTGTGTCGATGCTAGTTATACCAAATGGTTGGTATGAACATGGCAACTTTTGGACCACCTTTCGTAAGGAAGGCACACATGAACAAGCTATCAAGGTGCTGATCTCTGCTTCAGACCACAGTATTGGGGTTGCAAGGTCATCTTTGACAATGTGTATCAGCTTTGATGATTAGTCTTCAAGGGGTATATTGCTCACGTGTGTCGTCAATTCCCATCTTGGTGACGGAGTGCATGCGAATCACAGAAATAGCGACAACCCTAGAGATTTGTCAGAACATGTTCGTGAGTCCTACTTTCTTCAAACGTCTGGCGAAACTCGAGAATGCATGTGGCACTCACAGTAAACCCAATGACAACATCGCGATGAGGCCAAGTCTTTTCACTAGCGGCAGTTGCAACTTCCATAACGTAGGGACTGGCTGTATGAATAAGATCAAGTCGGTGCAGAGATTGAATCCAAACTAATATATTTATCAGTCAGTTTGATAACGCTTAACCACATACTGTCACCAGGGCCGAGACTAGACTTTTCACTCACGCCGCTCCACCATAGAACCGGGAGGTCAAGGCAGCTTCCTTCCATACCTACGGTCCAGGCTTTCGCAATCGGTTTACATTGGAATATTGGGATGAGGCTCTCTTCGATGGCCTGACAGCAAAGGAAGAGAATAATGGCCCTGTTCATCACCACGAGTCTTCGATCTGGTAGCATTCGTATGTAGAGAACGGCGAAGGACATTTTAGCGAGAGCCAGACCGTAGCTGTACGTTGCCGAAGTCGCGATAGTCAACTTCCCTCGTGCCAACCATCATTAGCTATCGTCAGGACCGCAGAGATGATGTATCACCTTGAGAAATTGCTCGTATTCTGAAATACTGATATCATGGTGATGTCTGCCAAATCCTGAATGGGCCGCTGCGCATGCTAGTTAGCATTCGACAGCCGGGAATGCCAAGGAAACTGCAACGTCATGGTTGGACGTTAACTCACAGATCATGGTCGCAGTGAACATGCCCATCGCGAAAACCTATAGATCAACACTTATCAATTTTCCTCCGCGCAGAGTAGGTATGGCTGAACGAAATCAACGTACCCAGCTAGCGGTAATGAGAACTATACACAACTCAGCAATTTTGTTTGAATTCTACTCTCTCAAACGTCACATACCGTCATCGAGGCCGCAAGTTCTCAGACTTGTTCTGACGGCCATTCGTATGGAAATAACCAGTGTAGTGACACATATCATGGCTACTGTCGAACCGACAAGCGCTCCTACCATGTCATCCGCCATGATATACTCTCTTATAGCCGCCAACAAGGCTATGATATTCGCAACATATGCCCGAAATAACTCGAATCCTCAGGACTCCAAAAACTCCGTGAGAAGTTCGGTATTTTGCAGATAATGACACTTTACGCCTGAAGACACCGAGGGGTTTGCGCCTCAGCCCATGATTCTAGGCGTGTGGGATGACTTTGAGATGAAGGTGCGACGATTGATAACAAGTGTGCAGGCGAGAGAGCTCACAAAATTGGCATGAGTGTACCAAGCATCATAGGATGAGCAAATGACATAAGAAAGCGCTGTTGACGTTACTTATGCATGGTTGTGAGCGGGTCAAGCTGCAACGAGGAGTACTCGGCCCGCACAACATCACGAATTAAGTTTTCCCAAGACCATCTTGAACTAGTCAGTTGCTCAACCATGGTTAAGACACTCTTTGTTGTGTGTGTTACCACAGGTGGATGAGTTGAGTCGAGCAGGTTGTCGGCGTCAATGCATTGACCGCCGGAACTGAGCCAAAGTCAAAGGATGGTTACGAAGGTTGCTTCCAGAATCAGGTGATTTGACGATGATAGCAAGAGCCTGTGCAGGTTTTGCTTGATCACGGCCTTTGATCTTCGGGATATGAATTGGGTCCGAGCAATCGTTCCCCCAGGAACATGCATGTAAGGGAACCCAATATCTTTGTTCGCTGGGAGGGGGAAATCAGACGTGAACTCAAATGACAATATTAGCGCTTGGGGAGAGTTCCACTCAAGCAACATATAGCAAGCTTTTGCCTAGTAACATAAAAGCAAGCTCAAGATTTTGTTGATTGAGTTTACAGCAAGCACCAGTGCTCTGATACCTCACCAACGTGGAATCTCTTGGCACATCAACCACGTGCGAGTTGCAACGGTTCCTGGTCGAAACACATCGGAGTCTCGCGGTTTCGAGCAGAAGCTCAGAATCAAACGTGAGGTAGCGCCCAATAGGACTGCCCACGATGAATGTTTCTGCATGGATAAATGTGTGTATACGCGATTCGGACAAAAGTTTACCTATGGCCCCCTCTACCCAAGGAACATTCACGTATGTGGACAGTGGAGGTATAGAACTCGCTTGGGAACCATGGGATCGATGCACTCAGGAACGGAGAAGACTAGATCGAATGTTTCGCTGCATTAGCACGACAGAATAAATGATCACAGGGCCGTAGTAACGCAATTATTGACATATCTATAATTTAGATGTTTCACTGGCCATAGCTGTCAGTTCCAACCCACATTTTAGAAGTCCTGATCCATTGTCGCTGCCTCGCGGCGATCATTTCAAAGTTCAGAAGGTGTGGGGAATGACGTTGGGATCATCGTCCACGTTTACAATCTTTATCGGCTGAGACCGACTTCAAACGAATAAGGCACTAAGCCCGACAATTGATGAATGTGAGTGTGACGCAAAGACTGGAGGCTCTGCCAAAGCTCTAACATAGCATGATTCTTTACCTACTAATTTTTTGAATTGTGCTTGCCGAGAAAATCGTATGTATGAGGTCATATAAAGCAGAACTTCTGTCTTCACACCATAGAGATTCAGATCTTTGGCCTTGCAACTTTATTGGAGCCATCTAGCAGAGACGAAATATCACGGAAAGACAATAAGCGGCAGGAGGATGATAAGACTTGGAGATAGAAGCCCCAACAGTCGGAAGCTACGAATTCAGGGCGTATTGACCTGTCGACGAGTGCGTGACTATGATTCATTACGTCAATGCTTGGGCTAGCCGGCATGCTGATTGAGTACAAACTTGTCTCCTCGATGGCAAGATAACGTGAGTTGAGGGATGTTTTCTACACGATCGAAATCATGCATATCAAACTACGGATGCAGACTGGCTAGTCGAAGTTTCATCGCCCCTGAAGTTAAGCTTGATGGGTGAGGGACATGTTGACAAGACAGCATCTATGGCAAGATTATTCTATGGATGACGACCCCTGTACCGCACAGTTCTCAAGTCAATCGTCTAGCGCCAGTTCTCAAAATACCTTTTGCTTTTTGCAAGTCACGGAAACTCAAGTCCCAAACGCTTGGGATGTCAGAGAGGAGAGCACAGGGGTTGAATATCGCCTTCCACTTGACATTACAGACACGAGATCGTGCAGCATCTGAACAGTTATGCTGCGTGTATAGAAATATTATTTGATTATGCAAAGTGCCAAAGAATTGAAGATGTCCTGATTCCGTTGAAATGTAATAAGCTTGTCCAAATTTAGTCCTACCCATCTTGATCTTAAGGAGCGACATGGCTCAACCAAGGGCTACTAAGATCGGTGTAGAAACTTGCACCCTTCACCTTTGTTGGTGCTCCAGGTGTGGTTACGTTGCAGTTCTGGATCCAATTACCCTGGTTCTCAAGCTTCGTGGCGACGTATTGCTTGTAATCCTCCAGCCGACAAGAAGAACCAGGACCGCTGTTGCAAGTAGGTATCGGGTAGACAGCATCGTTCAGACGAATGCGAATATATGTCGAATTTCGGCTGTCTTGGATCGGGGGTGACGGCTGTGTGCAGGTTGATCTTCTGATCGTTGGATTCCGGCGGGTAACATTAGTGAAGTTGCCATGTGTGGCGTTTCCAGCCCCGGCACAGTTCAATCTCTCGAATGCAATAGTTCCCCGCATTGTTGTGAAGCGAGAGCTGACGAAATGACGGCTATCGTCCTTATGCGTACTTGAAAGAGGCTGCTGCTTGTCGAATACACCTGAAGCGGCCACTAACTGGTTGAGCTGTCCATCGTTGAGGAAGGAGACGAGAAGCTTTGGTAAATTGAAAGTGCTCCCGTCGCCGCGCTTGCCGGTGACCGAAGGTCCCTGAACGAAAATGTCCATCAATGCGTTTAAATAAGGAGTCATCATGGTCTGAGGCACATCGGTACCAAGGCCGACTCCGTAGTAGTAGCGAAGGTCCTGGAAGTACTCGTACTGGAGGTATTCTTCGTCCGAAAAGATATCACACCAAGGTGAGAGGCGGCCGGTGATCTGACTTTCGAAACCACAAAGATAGGGTATTTGCGACACATCGCTTTGCGTAAGTGTGAGGTTTCCATCGACGAGTGCTTGCAGGCGGGTTAGAATTGGAGGAATGTAGACGTTGTTCCACGCAGCCACGTAGTCACCTCCCTCCGTATCCTTGAAAGCTGGGCACATATCAGACGGCGCCAATGAGTCGCCAATGCCAGCGGTAAAGCCTCGAGATGTCACTGAAACGATGTCACCGAGCAAGGTGGCATTGGTTCCCAAGAAACCGCGAACAAACAACTTGGCAGTCTGTAGGACTCGAGAGTAGTTGTTTGCCCAGACCATGAAGTCTTCGCCTTCAGTGTAGAGGCCCGGATATCTAACACAATTAGCACATCTGTTCTGTTGGGTTTGGATGCTATCGAGCAGAAATCACCTGGTTCGCAAAGTGTACCCAAGATCGTGAGCCTCTTTGTAGCCCGTTGGACTCAAATTAGCAATTTGAGACGATGGATTCGTTAGCGCTGTTTGCCATCGCGGCAAAAAGCTCAAGCTGCCAGAGGCAGTATAGTTGCCAGCTTGGAACTGCACACCAAACCTTCAGCTACAAACGAACATGCTTTAGATGACAGACAAATATGTTACTGACTCGTTCCTGCATCGAGACCCATCCATTGTAAGCGCCAGTATCTGGGTATCTCGATCCATGCCGAGAAATATACGCTGCTTGGTCAACATAACAATTCTCCGGGATTTCGGATGAGATCTCGTTGACGTTAGGTCCTGACAAGCGACTAAAGGTAAGCGGTGCTGAACGATCGAGATGAGGGTCAGATAGAGAGATGTACCTGCGAACCAAGGCCCATTTGCGCCCAGGTGTTCAAGAGGGTGCTCGGCGGATTCACTGGCCGGTAAATTGATGTCTTGAACTGGCGCAAGGAATCTTGAACTTCCCTCTACCAGGATTGCCGCGAGGCATACCAAGCCAAGCTTAATGGGTGCCATTGCAATTCCTTTTCTGTGCCGCGCAACAAGAGACCTTTGCATTCGACATAAGCTGCCAACTCCTCGTTATATACAATCATAGTTAGCCATCGGCCCGGTCATTGCCGGCCACGTGCTCTTATCATGTTGTTTACATTCATTCGTCTTGCGTGGGCCATTGTGCCCAGTCGGGCAGGGTGTCACTGGCATCGCCAGGCACGTGATGAATGCATTAACGTGATTCGACAGCTAGCATGAGGTTGTGGGGAGCAAACGGGGATGGAATCCCAGAAAAGACGTTTTCTCCGTACGTACTTCCACTAGCGTTGCCGACCGCCCTTGTTCCCCTAGCCCCCGGGCCTGTTCCCGGAGACACCACGACAAACAGTGAATAGACGATATGAAAACAGAAAGTTATTTAAATCGTAGTTGTTTTGGGAATTTGAAATACGTTCATATCCAATTAGAACCAATCCGCGATATCACACTCATGAGCAGCTAGTAAAGGACGAATGAATGACTAGTAACTTGGAGGGGGATATATGGTCACGGAGACCACCTGATGGTTGATCGATAGTCTGGGTAGCATCGAAATGCTGATGCGCCATAGTGGTGGAAGTAAATTAATTCGGAAAGATGAGAGATGGAGAGGAGATGGGAAACCAGGAATGACACCAATTTCGGCCCCATGAACATGAACCTGCTAAAACATTTGTCTGACCTTGATTAATAAGTCGTTCACACTTCGTTGGAGATTGAAATCTATGTGTTCAAGCATGATGAACAGAAATGTATCTATATTTGAAATGCGAAGTGCCAGTGCAGTTCATGAAGTAGAGAAAGTTGGGATTGAAACTATTTGGCATCGACATGACGGGTCTCATGTAACTGAAGCAAGTCACAAGCTTTTCTCAACATTAATGAGTTTAATTGTTGGTTTCAATGACCTGGAGCTTCGCAAAATATCCGATCATATTGCATTATACTGCTAAGTGGTTTACATGATAGATGTTGCGAAAAAATTCCTAGTGCAGGAGCTCGATCACACCGACGCTTTTAGGACGATTACTACCTATAGTTTGTAAGAGCCACGTAAATAGAAATCTCGAAAGCGCTTGTACTGGAAAGTTCATGATTCTATGAATCAATTGATTAAGCCAAAAATGTCTCCTTGCTTCGGTTCGCCATTCTCTAGGCATGGTATGTAGGTATATCCACTACACCATTAGCAACATACTTGTAGCAATCTCCAGAGCAGCCAACGTTTCCCCCGTTCGTGAGGAGAAGTTTGGGGCTCCCGTTTGAGGGCTAGACTCGGGGGTGGCAATGATCCGAAGTTCTCGGGAGTAAGCTGACCACTGCCCGACGTTGACTACCTTCCATCCGTTTGGATCGACGGCATCGCTGTTCACAAAGACCTCCTCACGACTACTTCCATTGGCGATGAAAACACCACTCGTGCCATTTGTCCCAGGCTCCGCAGTCCAGATGACGAATGGGCTCCCATTAGGATTCAGCTGGCCGTCACCAGGAATAATGGGCTGAAGGTCGGCATCGCCAAAGGTCAGGGGAGAGTCGGAGACCTTGTAGTAGACTGGGCATCCGCTAGCGATAGGGCCGCCACAGAATTCAAAAGTCATGACATACTTTTGCGAGATTGGGCTATATGCCACTGTAGCCATGCCGGGCCGTAATCCTGCATCTGCCTGGGCGACATCATCGACTTCATCGCTCCATTGCCGCAGGTCCTTGGTTGTTCTGTGAGAAAGCTTTTGGTTGTGATAGGGGTCGACTTGAGTGGAATAATAACACACAAGCTCTCCTTCATGCATCAGCAAGAAGGGCTCCCAGACTGCCTTGTCCCCTCGGGCGATGGTCTCCGGACCAGGGCCATAGACTATATGGCTGACAAACGTCCATGCCTTTCCCTGATTGGTACTGGCATACAAATCAATGTACGCCTGTGACAGATTGCGTGGCGTAGAGACACCGGCCAGGAGAATGGTGCCTTGTGGAAACCCCCCAAATGGCTGCGGAAGTTCGTAGAGGAATGGCTGATACCAGTTTCCCCAGCCATTGACTTGATCTTCGACTCTGGAGAAAGCAGTAAACGAAGCCCCGCCATCTTCTGACTTGTAGATAGGAAAGTAAGTCAAAGCTGCCGCGGGGTCATAGTCTTCCCAAGAGAGAAGAAGAGAATCGTCAGGCAGTTGAAGAGTTCGGCCGTATAGAGTTCTCCAGCTACTCGCAGTCTGCTCTGGATAGAACACGCCATTGTTGTTGAAATTGCTCCAAGGCTTAGGTACGGCAGTATTCGATATATGGGCTGCCAAGCTCACAGTGGCTAAAAAAGCAACAACAGAAGCCTGGATGATAGTGAGCCCCATTATCGGAGGAGAATTTATAACGAATCTTGCGGTGAACGAAAAAGATATTGGGTTGCGATGTAAGTTGCTGAGAATATTGCTGGAATGGTGCTGGGCAGTGAGGTCAACATTGGGGAATACCTGGAGTATATTATATACTCGGCCTCCTCATTGTCATATTACCAGACTCCGGATCCATGACCATGAAGGCTACTATTGTGGACGATCTAGGACCGTGGTCTCCTGTAGAAGGAAATACGTCCATTGCTAGAATTACAGGTAACTCGCAGTTGGAGAACGAAACCTTTTTGCAGTTTGCGGCGTAAGCACCAATCAGCCCATGTGTTTCCCGATGCTTAGGCCCCATTCCTCGTATCTAGACAAAACGCTTGGGCCTGGTAGTTTAAGCTGCTGAAGATCGACAGCGGGGAAACGAATTCCTGCATCGCCTGCATTAGCCTCTCGGTCATAGTATTAGCGAACATAATGACATGCCAATCAATCAAAACAGCGCATATCCGATGCCTGTGTCTTTAGAAAATTTGGCTCGTCGCGATCCAATCACAAAGCATGTATTGTTGAATCAACGCCAGGTACCATGCCCCATCTTCGTCAATCATCAACATGCGAGCCATTCTGGCATCTAAAATGAGTAACTCTCGTGGTCATTAATTGCGTATGAACGATGCAAGCTCCCGAGCCACATTCCTCGCGCCGAACGCTTTAGATTCACTCTCAACCACAGAGGGGTTTGAGATCATCCAGGACGGGTTTGAGAATTATCTCCACAAACTTATAGACTTGTGATTGTCTTCCTCTGAGAGACAATTCTAATAAGGCCCTCGCTTTGGATGTTTAACATTATGTTGCCGGCAGGAGCATGCGAGATGCATATCGGCAGAGACAGCAACGTCAGATAGCAAGCAGTAGTCATGCGTACCCACTACTGATGTCTCATGACACAAAAGTGGCCTCGAACTGCGTATTGGCTATTTTCAACATATGTCCTACTGTATACTTATATACTCTGGGTTTCCATTATCGTTTCCGTAAGATACAAGCACTGATTACTTACCAAAATTCGATATCAATAAGCGAAGATGAATTAGCCAAACATATACATTGCAACAACGGGACTTAAAGTCTCTCTGGTGGCTTGTATAGTGGAATCTAAGGAGCAAGGATTCGGGACTTCTTTCGCGCATGATATGAGCTTTGAGGCAGTAATGGAACAAGGTAAAGTACGTAAATATTGTAGACACAATTCCGAAATCGTCTGAATCGCGTTATAAGCCAAACAGCAATGTAGTTTGCATGCAACTGCTGCGTAGAGCCTTTTGAACTGGCGATACTGTCGCATCTACAAGACCAGTAAGCAGGAAGCGATCATTCTCCTACTTCACTGGAGGCAATCTCACGGGTGCATTCACTTCTCAGGCCGCCGGTAAAATGTCTAGAGTATTGACGATCACGACCTTGAGATTTCCGTGTTGAACAGAACCACGATCCCGCGACGCCATTAATCGAGTAGTCAGCCGGATTTATGGGATTATGAGTACACGTAGTCACGTCACTAAACTTACAACCATTGGAATGCTCAAAGGTGGCGGGGAGCGATCAGTAGTGTATTATCCGACGGCGTTGGGAACATTGGGATTAACAGATTAGCTCTTTGATGACTGCACATCCGAGCGGCTAGATGCGGAGATGCTGCAAATGTCAGGCCTGTCGGCTACGGGCCACCTTAAGTACGTAGTAAGAAGCTTTTCGTTTCGGCTAAGCGGGTCAGCATCGCTCATGGCCACCATCGGCTAAGGTCCGCCAGGTAAACCACAAGTGGTTCGGTAAATGAGAAGGTGTATGAGTCGTATCCGCTCTGAGCCCGCACTGTGTCGTAGACCCCAACTTTGGCTGTAGTGGGCAGCTCTCCAAAAGTACATATCCGCCATACACCTACCTAGTAGCAGCGAATGGACAGGCGGTAGATTTCACAATGGTTACAGTACCTGAGGTATAGGCCGAATGCTATGTATTCCGATGCGGGCAGCGGGATGAAACCGAGCGGCCCGGTACGCGACAGTGCGTCTTGCTCGAAGCCGTTGTCTCATGCTACGGATCAAGAGGGTCATCTATCTTTGTGTTTGTGATCGACTCGAGATTTAAACACTCGCCGAGCCCCAAGAATCTACCAGACGCAGAGACATCTTAATTCCTTTGCTACTTTCACTGCCTGACCTTGATTCACTTCCCTCAGCTTTTTGTCACATAAGCAGTCAGACTGTGCTCCCATCACCTTAACAGTTTGTAACCCCGCACATCCTTCATCATGCTCGGAAAAATTGCGCTCGAGGAGGCCTTTGCTCTTCCACGTTTTCAAGAGAAGACACGTTGGTGGGCAGGACTTTTTGCCATCGACCCCGAGAAGCACGCAGCTGAAATCTCCGATGTTGCGGACATTCGACTCAGCTACATGGACAAACACGGTGTTGGGTTCACCATTCTATCGTACACAGCACCTGGGATCCAGGACATCTGGGATCCGAAGGAAGCACAGCTTTTGGCCAAAGAGATCAATGATTACATTGCTCCAGAGGTTAAGAAACACCCTGAACGTTTCGGCGCGTTTGCGTAAGTCATCTACTTTTAGAAAGCACTTGAAGTATTCTGTGGCTTACCTGTGCCAGAACTCTTTCTATGCATGACCCCAAGGAAGCTGCCGATGAGTTAAGGCGTTGTGTAACTGAGTACGGCTTCTTGGGTGCCCTTGTCAACGACACTCAGCGGGCAGGCCCTGATGGTGACGACATGATCTTCTATGACGGCCCGGAATGGGATGTTTTCTGGTCTACAGTGACCGAACTCGATGTTCCTTTCTACCTGCACCCACGAAATCCCACCGGAACAATTCACGAAAAGCTATGGGCAAAGCGCTCATGGCTCATTGGACCTCCATTGAGCTTTTCGCAGGGAGTCAGTCTGCACGTCCTCGGAATGGTCACAAACGGTGTCTTCGATCGCCATCCCAAGCTCCAAATTATCTTGGGCCACCTAGGAGAGAAGATACCATTCGACATGTGGCGCATTAACCACTGGTTCGAGGATGTGAAGAAGCCGCTGGGGCTGTCTTGCAAGCGAACTATCCGCGAGTACTTTGCAAGCAACTTGTGGATCACGACTAGCGGGCATTTCTCCACCACGACTCTTCAGTTCTGCATGGCTGAAGTAGGAGCGGATCGCATATTGTTTTCGATTGACTACCCTTTCGAATCTTTCTCGGATGGATGCGATTGGTATGATGCTCTTCCCATCAATGATAACGACAAGAAGAAAATCGGGCGGGACAACGCCAAGCAACTGTTCAAGCTGCCGGGTTTCAAGGACAGTGAGGCGTAAAGTCAATGTTCAAATGAGCTTTTGTAGGTGGGACTAGACACATCATGGACGGAAAGGCGAGCCAGCGGATACCGTGTTGCTTTGTAAGCGGCCTATCAAGTACAAGTAATAATTTGAAAATACCAGATACGAGTCTTCAGGATGCATTCGTGTGTAATAGCGAGCCACTGGCAGGCAATCTATGATTCGTACCTAACTTAATCATTGACTGGCTATATAAAAGCTATTTCCTCATGGATGTAGCAAGAGTCACAAAGAATTGTTTCTCGCGCATAAGAGCATCAAGCTGTGTCGAGATCAACTAGATAGTACATGTATAGTTAACGAGTGTATGAAATTGCCGGAGAAGCTACTGCTATCTGAGCGACTCTTCCCGTTCGTGAGAAATCACATGGCGAGCTTGAAGTCATGGCTTATCAGCGCTGGTTTCTGACTAACTAATTCTCGTTGTGCTAACATCGGAAGCCATTTAGGAACTTCCGAAAGGGCACTGTGAGCGGGGTGGGGACGCGGGGGTTCGGGGTGCAGGGTCCGGGAGCCGGCAACCGATGTGCCTACTGCAGTAAGAAACTCTCTCTTATCAGGTGCTCCACACAACTGGGCGGCCCTGTTGACTTGGACTGACTGACGTCTGGTCGCGTGGAGGAAGGCTTACGCATCTCCATCTCTCCACGATCATTTCAACCTCCTCGCGCTCCTCACAATCATGCCTCGCCCCAAAGTCCCCGAGAGCCAGCGTCAGCGTGCTGCTGAGGCATGTAGGTTCTGCCGCGAAGCCAAGAAGAAGTGCAGCGGCACTGCACCTTGTAATCAATGTGTTCGCCGTGGTCTTGAACCTGACTGTCGCATGACGTATCTACCCAGAGGTTCAAGGACGAAAAGGCCCTCAGTTACAAGGGCCAGTACTGCTGGTGGGCGGAGATCACGCGCATCCTTCGAGCATGGTTCTATCACAGTGTCAACAATCGCTTCCGGGTCATCAACAACTCGTCCGCGACGGCACAGTGAGATTGACACGGAACAGCCTCCGAACCCATTCCCAATGTCTCCTTCAGTTTCTCAACAAGAATGCGAAGAACCCTGTGTTGATGCGCATCAAAGTCCCATGACACCTCCTCGAGAATCCCACACCGGAGAGGATACTCGGCCAGAATCCTCTCTACTGGCCAATCCAAGTAGATTATTACGGAGTGCACACGGTGAACAAGGTAGGTAGTTGTCGGGTGGTTTACTCGACCTACTAGCGCACTACTGAGATTGCTGACCTTGAACGTACATATGAAAGTATTCGTTGGGGGCGCTGCAGCAATCTCGTTCCTTCAAACCGTTCGCCAGGTGGTGGTGAGGCAGATTGGCCCCTCACCTTTCTCCCACAATGATGGAATGGAGACGATGCTCGAAGCCGAGTCTCCGGAGGCAAGGCGGTCGATTTCATCAGATGAGGCCGTGGACTTGGGCAATCAGCAACGACTCGATTACTTGAAATGTTACTATACAATCGTAAGAGGACCCCCCCTCCTCAAATCTGATTATAACTAAGTATCATGCCACAGACAGAAGGTCTCATCAACATCCTGGACTCTGATGATCAAAGGGAATTATTGTGCTTAACCGACAGCATCTGTGTCGGAGTTACATCACCCTTTGACGAAAATTCTTTTGCTGACAAGGCGGCTTGGCCATCAAACCATTCACCGCACCTCTCAGATGCCATCAGAGACATGGTAATGGCAATAGGGGCACAGTGCAGCAACGCACCAGAAGCTCAAGATCACAGCTTCACGTTTTTTCGCAAAGCACAGCGGCAAGCCTTCTCTGGACTGCTAGAAGATCCAGACTTAGACATGGTCAGACTTTTCCTGCTTATGGCATTCTATATGCTGGGGAATTGCCGCAGAAATACAGCGTACATGTACATATCTATTGCTGTCAGGGCTGCTCTTGCACTTGGCCTTCACAGTCAAACTATGTATACATGTGAGCCCAAGTCCCATCAGTGTGGACTATTGAAGTAAGTCATCCCACAGCAAAATGCGTCTGTAAAAATTGATCGTACCTCGCTCACATTCGCAACACTATAAAGATCGAGAGTTTGGATCAGTGTACGAATTCTGGACAAGCTTGTTAGCTCTCTCTTAGGCCGGCCAGCCGCCACGGCTGGAACGGATACTAGGCCTCTGATTGGAGATTTGGCACCCGATTGCAACTACGGATCGAAATATCTTGTTGCAACGTGTGAGGTTGTTGAAATTATCAATGATATCAACAACACCTTATATCACGGTAAAGATATCACGGTTCCCGTCGTGGAGCAACTTCTAGTCAACATAGATGGCTGGAAAAGGGATCTCCTCATGCCTTTGGAGAACCCTGAACAGCCTAAAGTTCTGGGAGATTCCATCGAAGCCAATCGAATGGCCGTTGCCAAGATCCATGTATCTTGTCTATATTATTTCGCTGTCACACTGGCAACACGGCCGATATTCATTTCCTCTCTCAACAGTCAAGCAGGAAACAAAATTCATCATCCGCCGCTAGCCGCGGCGTGCATCGAAGCTGCCGTGTATTTGGCACAAACTTGTGCTGATGCTCTGAAGGCCGGGCTACTCGAGAGAAGCATGTGTATCCTGAAGTAAGATTCAACTGTTCTGGTTTCTGTATTTGTTCATTTCCCACAAGGTTCGCTCTGAGACAGTGCTAATAATCCCACACAGAGCTTTGGTATTTTCTGCAGGACTCATTCTCGGAGTGGAGTGCTTCGCAAAGGTCAGCATCGATCTCGAGACAGATAGAGCATTTCAAGGAGCCATAGATGTTTTAAGATTTCTTGCTGGCCAAAGCCCACAGGCCGCACATTACCTGGAGATATTGACGTCGTTGGCTACCGCCATCGCAGAGCGTCGCTTGAAGTCGAATAACGCTGGGAGCAGTCGATACGTCTCAAGGCTCTTTAGCTTGGAGAGTCTAGGCAGCGTCAGCGCTGGCAACCAGGAGGGATATACGGAGGATGAGACATCCTGGGCCCCAACTCGGGCAGGAACTGAACAAGGATCCTTTGACGTTTGGCCTGGGGCTGACGGGGGGTTGTTGAACTGGAGTGAGCTCCAGTTTGACGATAGCGATCTGCATATTGACTGGCAAAGCTTGAGTGTATTTTGAGACAGCTATGCACAGATTTCTCGAGAAAAAGGCAATGCCAAATCAACGATGGTCACATTAAAAGTTATAGATGTCCGAGCCATCACAGTACCAGCCTAATGTTACCCGGAAAGAAACAATAACCCCCCTTTCACAACATTGGACTACGGGGAGCTGCATCCCAAGAAACTCTGATTGAAGTGAGCGTTCCGACCAACAGTATAGCGAAGAAAACACAAATTTTCGAAGTGGGAAGAGGTGGCTTGGTGTAGAAGTACGCCGCCAGGGGAATTGAAATCTGGTTCGGGAAGCCAATTTTTCAGGCACACACCTTGCGGGCATGAAAATATGATTTGCGACTTTTCATCAACCATGTCGCTTTTTCGTGTCTGGCTGGTCATGATAACTCGCCGAGGCTGAAGATCACTGAGTAATACGATCTAGACGATTAGATGCGTGTGTAGATACAACAGCTATGGGCCTGCTTTTGCATTATTCTTCTAGACATCCTTGCTATTGTTCCGAATCCAGCATCCTGAGAAGCCAACTCTCACGAGCGTCGCCTCAGTTCGGTTTGATCCGTAGATATCCTTGAGAAAGTCGGCACAGTGCTCCGTGTGAAACGAGTTAACAATTATGCCATCAAACGCGGTTCGTTCCTCGAAAAGGGTCCAAAATTGCTTTTTCCAAAGCATCGAACAGTGGTTGAGATGGTCCCGAATTGAAGTATAGTAGACTTCTTGGTCACCCATTGCTTCTGCGGCTATG
Organism: Colletotrichum fioriniae; assembly: GCF_027942845.1. Taxonomy (NCBI): domain Eukaryota; kingdom Fungi; phylum Ascomycota; class Sordariomycetes; order Glomerellales; family Glomerellaceae; genus Colletotrichum; species Colletotrichum fioriniae. Next base: position 1,996,007 of record NW_027076848.1, read on the forward strand.
GGTTGAGTCAAGTTTTGACTGCAGCAAAGTGTTAGTTGGTATAGATATAATACACAATGATTTGAGTAAGTATTCGTTGACATACTCCGCGAAGGCATTCCAGCTATCGTCATCTTTATATTCCGTTTCGAACTCTCGGTCGTAGCATTGCGACGGAACCCAATAATTCAGTAAGGTATCGTACTTGCAACCCATCTTCTTCGCCTCGACTGTGGAGTTTCCGCAAGAGATATATTGGGCGTTGGAAGTGACATTGTGGAAAGCTGCGATGTAGTCACTCGATGTTGGAGTTCGGCTTCCCCCATCTTCTCCATCGGTGACCTTGCCGCCTGTGTTCTGGTTCAGAGGACTGGGCACTAGAAAGTAGAACGCTGCGACCCATAGAAGAGATGCGACGAGAAATACGAGGACGTCTCGAAGAAGCCTGCCATGGCGTGATGTTCTCAGAGCTTGTTGTTGGCGGCGGGAGCTGTCATCGTCCATCTCGTCTTCGGTGGAAGTTCGCTTGTTAGGGTCGTCCCGAAAGCCTAAGAAGGGTTCATGGTCCTCCTGTTTTGACTCCATCGTGGCTTGTTCCGAGGACTGTTTGGGCACTTTCCGTGTTCTCGATAGCGACCGCTTCGTCGTCGTAACTTAGTGATTGCTGATGATGTATGAGGTTGGGGTGGGAAAAACAATGAGGTTCTGGCGAGATTTGAACCTACCTTAGACAGCAAAACACCCCAGGGGTTCTCACAAAGTTGTGCGTTTCATGAGTTAGAAACAACGGATAACATAGCCACTTCTGTTTCAGGCCCATCCAGACATTGGCGAATTTAGCGCTCGTCCCATGTTTGCACCATACAAGTAATTTTGTCAACGACAGGGTCTGAGCTCGACCATGTGCGAAACATAAATGAGACGCAAGTATTGAGGCACAGAGTATTTCATAGTTCTAGAAAGCGGTCTGGCAAATTTAGTGAGGTAATTACCCTCAAAGGCTTGAACCATCATCCCTCCTAACGCATCCTGAGTTCGCACGTATGTCACTTACGGGCGTTGCTCACACCCATGAGAGACTCCACCGCTGCAGCACCCACCCCAGTAAAAAATGCCAGGGTGACCAAAAGGTATTATTGATCGCGATCACCGTGCGGGTTCTCTGCTGTATTAAACACCAACGTTGCCACTTATGTAAAGGCGGCGAAGTTGTGTCGCAAAAGTAGTATTCTTTCAAATTATACTGCATCGCCATGTCTTATTGCAACAATAAACTCGATTTTGTCCTTTCACAGATTGAGAGAGATGCGGGCTGATTGCAGCTTGTGTACTTGGCGAGTCCGCACGCATTCGCTGTTTGTATACAAGACATACATATGTACGGCTAACTGAAGCCATTCACGATCCTTTCACTATGCTGAAGGCATGACATCATTGGCCCCTAAAATATCCGCAACCTCAATCGGCCTTGAGTGATCGACATATGCATCTTGACATGAACTTCTATGTGTCCGTTTTGTGTGGAGCCTCGATAAGTATGAATTCGATTTAGTACACCGAGAGAGGTACTTGACAGAACTAGTGCAAAAAGCATAGGGTGCATGTAATCAATAGGACTATTCTGTGGATAATGTTTATATCACCTTGGTGAGTTAGGGTCTGTACAAACGATGAGCCCCGTTCGACACATAACTCAAAAGGCAACAGTGGAGGGTCTTGACCCTTCACCTAATTTATAACGCAATAACTTTCTGTAAAGAAAGCCTCAAACCCAGATACATAACGGCAGTTGTTAGGTGTACAGTGAGCTAGTGTGGCACACGTGTATACTGGCACGCAACACCAGTACTCTCTTTTCACCCAAGACCCGCAAGCGGGCTATGCCTCTCCAGACTCGGAATGTCGATAAGATCCCTCACTTAGACCGCTAAGTAGCTACGGTGGCAAACCTTAGCCTGTTTGTTCTAGCCTTACACTTCGTAGCCACAGAATCACCAGTTTCTTGGTACTGTCATGTCCAAATCCTCGAACGTGGAGAGCTGCCTCTGAATGCACTCTTCGTCGGGGTGCGCTAGAGAATCCCATGCTGCAGCTGCACCGAGGCATGTGGAAAACAATTCTTCCATAGAGCCTTGTCCAATCTGGCTCTCGGCGCTCAGTGCATCTTCAGGAACCGGCAGCACGGTCCCAGTAGCACACCTATCCAAGGAGGTCCCTAGAATCTGTCTGATGCGCTTCATGTAGTCTGGCTCTTCTGGTCGTAGTCCTTGTTGAGATGAAAGATAGTCATCACGGGTTTTCCAGGCCTTTACCGTAAACCTGGCGAGAACGAGGTTATACTCCTGAGAAGGGTCCAAAAACTCGGGATGAAACTCGTAAATAGACGGAACCAGCTGCCAGGCCCGCTCGACTATAGCCCCGGTCATTCGCTGGCTAAGCTGGCCAATCATGAAAATTAATACGTCATACTGAAATAGCAACTTGAGAAACCAGTGGAACTCGGGGTGTCTATTCGATCTATAGGCGTTGATGTTCTGCTCGGTGGTCATGACAGACCATTTAAATAGGTTGTCTTTAGGTGTGATAATTTCCGAGCCCCATTCTGGTTGTTCTTGGGGAGGGCGACTCGTTTCCTGAACTTTTTGAAGTATCAGAGACTTCAAGAGGCTGGCCAACTCGTGGACAGGACCAGCCGTCGGATCGGAGTTCTTATCGATAACGTTATTGAGCCGACCCTCGAGATTCTTAATAAAAGCGCTGATTTGTGCCGACTGAACTTTGCTTCTTCTTCCTGAGCTCAGGGTGCTTAACTCGTTGTAAAGCATTAACGATTCGATGTCTTGCTGCTGCTGAATGCAAAAGCCAACTTGATACACCAAGAGTGGAATTACCATGTCTGTTGGGCCTTCGCGATCCTGATATCGCTCCGTTGCACCTGCATGTAAGTCCGCGTCATTGAGATTCTTGGGAAGCTTGCAGTCGCTAGGTCGAGGAAGCAACGATTGGCTCAGCCCTGATATCATGGAGAATTTGGAGTCCAGCATGAAAATCTGCCACCAAATCCGCCGCCTCATCTCGGTCTCAAAAGGTGAAAGGCCGAGAAGCTCTCCATCTCTGTGGAGGCCCATTTTCTGGGCGATTCGTACGCAGATGCCATTCAAAATCCAAGCTCCATGGATGTTGCACCGGCCCTGTATCGACATCTTGGACATAATTAGCAAAATAGACAGCAACAATCAAGAAAGTGGCCTTACAATGTGCAAAACTAATGCCTGGAGTGTTGTCAGATCGTGAGATTTAAGAAATTGCGCCTGTAGCAGGCTCGCTCGTACTCCGGATGAAAACCGCCGAAATGCAGCTTTGCATGTGGAGCCTAGCATTGCGAGGCACTCGCCATCATTCATGGAGACGATGGACATGCTGTACACGGCGAAGAGGAGGGCGTCAATGTTGTGTGGCAAGGTCCCTGGGCCAGCGGCAGCTTCTGCCACAGACTGCTGCAAGGTGGGAGGGTGTATGATTTTCGTAAGAGAATTCACTCTCTCGAGAAAGATCTGCCATAAGCCGAAAATTTGACCGGCGCTTGGGTAAAGATCATGAGGTTTCTCAGACGGCAAATTGCCGCCGACAAGAAGATATTCGCTGTAATCAGGCATTGAAGCTCCGGGGTCCCAGTCGTGGGGTTCTGCCTCAGCAATATCCTCTTCGTGTTCCACAAGTTCTCTCATCCCACGTAGCTAAATGTGTTGTTTTCTTAGCAAGAAGGGCAGCCAGGCGACGGATATTTAAAAAGGTCGTACCTCTTCATAGACGGTGGCCCATAGGAAGTTGTCCATGAAACGCACAGTACCACCTTCCGCCACAAGCTTGCCAGCGGGTTTCCAGTTGATTTCGTGATTCTCATATTGGGGAATGCTGGAAGACTGTGGCGGAGCGACTATGCCATTGTCTTCCAGGGGCTCATTGCTTGCAGCTGCATATCGGGCTATAAGCTCCTCGCAACGAGCAAGTCTAGCTTGCAGCTCCGCATTAGGACGTCTACGCTTTCGCACTGGTGCCGGAATGCTAGGACTACATGTCATATTAGACTAGGTATGAGAATATAGATGTCAGCAAGAATCCAAGAGCAAGCAAGGAAGAAACAACAACAAAACGAGATGTGTGGTCCGGTAGAATGTGGAAGCTCTAGCTCCTCCGCTTCAGAGATAGAGATCCATGACATTATGATATGTCGCTGACGTTTTCCAAGACAGACCTTGACACAATTCGCGCACGGGTACTTCCGGTCACATTTGACCTTTCGACGTTGGCATAACATGCAAGCTAGAGGCCGAGGCTGCTTTGCATAAGGCCTATTCGGAGGAGGAGCTGACATCTCGCGAGATAAGTGAGCTGACGAGATAAGCGAAATGTGCACCAGGAGTCTCGTTCAATCTTTTCTGCCGATAGCGGGAACGGGTATGTACGGAGGGGCGATTGCGGGCCGGCCAGCAATTGGAAGACATGCGGGATGTCCAGTTGTGGGCGTCTCTTTGGTACCTCTTTCAGAAGCCGATGCGTTCATCCATCACAATGCAGCACAATTGTCGGTGGCGTCAACATGTGTGGGAAGTTGCGCAGACTCCCGTTGTGAGACGTCAGTCGGAAAGGGTGACGAAGTTTAAATCGAAGCCAATGCCTAGGAACCGAGCGGCTTGCTCGGCTGCAGGCCCCTGCAGCTGTGATGAACACGTACTCGTAAAGCGTCGAAGACCTCTAGCTAGGCTGCCACCAAGTAATACTACCAAATTGTGCCTAGGCCATACATTGATCAAGGGATCCATCTAGAAGGAGCACGTCCCCTTAGGCGAAATATTCCTGAAGAGACTCTTTTTGTAACCCGTCAAGTGAATCAAGCCACCCGGCGTAAAATGCGGCATCTGTGAAAAATCGCGCAGCGTCTCGCACAGCAAGCTTAAGCTAGCGTTTTCGATAGCGTTGTTTCACTGCGTGCTTTAACGGTTCCAAGAATCAACGCGTACTGCTAGATGTCGCTCCAGTCCTCCTGGTGACGCAGTGCATTCAGACACGCGCAATGAGCCGTAAAAGTATCCCGATGTCATGCATCTCAGCAAGAACTTAGAGGTCGCTTACGAAATATATCTTGTTCTCAGATTGTGATGTTAAGTCAGGACGTGCAAGCTAGCCTAGCGTATGGATACCTCTACTTTTACCTGTAATATGTGGCTGGCCGTTTATGCAAAGTAAGGTAGAGTATCAGTACCCTCCCCATGACTAGTAGAGGCGTTGAGCGAGGCAAAACGCACCGCTGGAAGATGCCGAGCCAGTAAAAGTAAGTTCTTCGGGGTCATAGTTCGTATGTTATCACAAAGCGAGGATCCAAGTGGAAGACATATATAGTAAAAAGTGGCTTAATTCCTCTAAGTGAGAGAGAACCTTAAGGGGTCGTATCTAATTACCGTACGAAGTGGACAGTCGTCTCGTAAGGTAGTAAGCGGTATCGTACGGCAGTGAATGGGGAGCGCCACATATGGCGTTACGACATATTGGCATGCCTTCATTCGGGCCAAGCAGATTTATAACTGTTTTGCCTCCTCCTTGATACGGAAGTCAGACTGGCAAGAGTCACATTGAATCTGAGCGCCCCGAAACGATAGGAAAGAATAAGCTTGAATCTTCTGATTGGCCCCAAACTTTAAACCAAGATTTCGAACGCGTAACGAATTCTTAAGCAAATGTTAAAGGACTTTCTGATGAGAACTCTTGTTAGATGTAAGGTCCAAGATCAATGTGTCCGTCACCATCTAGGAGTTGAAATAAGTTCAGATCCCCAAAGCCATGATCCATCTCGTTTCTTCCATCAAGTATAGATAAATCCGGCGTTCTGGGTAAGGAGGATGAAAGGCTTAAAAAGGACGCGTCCACATCCACAAAAGATGGCGAACCAAGCCCAAGAAAACCAGAGGCGGAGTTATTTGTCTTCGGGACGAGGTTTCGATCCGTGCTTGTATTCGGACTGGCCTCAGTAGCTGAAGCTTGGATGTTGTGGATGTTTTCAGTGCTTTCTCGCGGGACAAGCCCGAAAAGCTGCGAGGAGCTTTCAGTACGCTGGATACGCTCTCTGAGTTCCTTCTTTTCCAAATACTCGAGAGCAGCGTTGAGTAATGATTTTGCAATGAGTGAGTATTGTGAGGCGTGGGCATCGATTTTCGCAAAATGTTCTAGCACTAATATGGAGTTTCGCGTGTACTTTTCCAAAATGCGGCCAAAGGATCCGAGGAGGCCCACGCCCAAGATGAGAGATGAAGCAAATAACCAAGAGCTATAGAAATGAATAAGTCAGGTTCAATGATAATGCATCGGGGTGGTCACTCACACGACTAAAGGCATGTGCCCTATCAAAACCCCTTTCTCTGCTAGGCCAACTAAAATGTCAACCATGAAGCTTGCGGCATCGATACACGCATCGGCAAGTTTCGATTTGCCGGAGGTCAGACCTGAAGTTGTCGTTGGTGCCTCGGCAATCCCGTCGGCTAGTCGCTTGTGCAATTCATACATTAGGAAAGGTCGTGAGACCAAGATTACCGCTGTATCACATCAGTATCATCTCTTTGGGTCGTAGTGCTAGACAGAAATTGCTAAGGAAACTGACCGTAGTAGTAGGAACAAAGGACCTGACATGCTCCTGTCACTTTGCTTGCTTCTTGGTCAGATGTAGTGTCGGATATCGTGTCCTTTAGCCTCTGTAACCACCGAAGCGACCAGTCACGTAGCTGTCGTGAGATACCCTCGGTCAATTGATACGAAACCTTCCTTCTTGAGTACACCTCCACGACGATGCCTTCAGTAATTAGAAATATTTGCGCTGAAGCATTGAGTAGATCGAATATTTCTTGTCCCTCATCGTCCAACTCCCTGTATGGTACAGTGCAATCCACGTCAGATGTTGCAGGCGGCCGGCCCATCGATGTACTTAAGAAGAGATCCAAGACACGTAAGCTCTTCCACAGGCGATCCCTACCAAGTATGAGTGTTAGCGGTTTATTTTGGTGACGGAGTAACGAAGGGGGCTTGTACCGCTGTCTGTGAACGTCTGCACCAAATCGAGAGTTGATCTCGGTGCGGTGGATCCCGATCGAGTAGGCTGCTCTCACTGCAATGCCTGCAAGTTTGCCATGTGGTTAGTCTGAACCACCCTGCCTAAGTAATGTTATGATTGATAGTTCTGCCGGGAAAATACCGAAGAATAAGAACGCCCCATTCATTTGGCATGAACCGAGCATATAGACAGTAACTAGAATGAACGTCTGAATGGTTGGGACATTGATGTTCCCGCTGAGATTTGCGAGGGCGATATTGCGCGCATATTCAAAGTAGGAAGATGCAAGGTCTTCCTCGGAAGACTGGTAGCCTATGGCAAGAACGAGGTAAAAAGTGGCGGATACTGCGTCTTGTAGTCTACGGTTCTGACGAACCCAGGACTTAATTTCGTTGACGAGTTGCGCGTGTCCAAACAGATCAACTAGACCACTGGTCTGTAAGATCATGTATGATTGGTTATCAAAGTTGGGCACTCTGTAGCAACACAAGGAGGAGGTCTCACCACTTCATGGTACCTTGCAACAGCGCCCGATATTGTCGTAAGTTGGAGAGTGGGCTCGTCGTTTCCGGAATGTTGAACTGGCGGTCGGAAAGGTGGATTTTCGGTCTGGTGCGCAAAGACTTGCGGATCAACGCGTGTGTTCACCAATTGCCGGACAGTTTGGAAGAATGACAACGGCGCACAATCTCCAATGAAGACTTGATGGCATACGACACATCAGTTGGGGAATCAGGTATTATTTTTTTGGGGGATGGACGAACTTATTTTCCCCTGAGCGTCGCATAAAAGACGTCCTTCTCGAGGGACTTCTGTCTCTTCTTCGGCGAGGGCCTCGTGTGACGGGACTGATTGCCGGGTCTCGGACTGAACATCTGGGCCGTTGTGCACAGACGGAGACGGCGTTCTCAGAAGGGGTGCCGGAGCTCTTCGCCTCTGTTGCGGAGAGTATCGACACGTGGAAGGACGTTGCCGTCTCAAGCAATAGCTGCATGGCAACTTGCCATCGCATTTGACTATTTCATAGAATGGTCAAAATGAAATTCGGATAGCAATCCACGAACCACGGCATGCGAGTGCGCGCTGAGATTGTTTGTGGGCCAGAAGCACGCCAGAAGCACGCACATTCAGCTGACTACTTGACACAACAATGCCCAAAATCAAAGCAAAATGGCTCGTGAGAGACATTCGGAGACAAAGGAAACAGAATGGGAATTGTACCTTTGCGGGCCTTGCAGCTGTCGCAAGCGTTGGCGACTCTTGTGCGGACATAGGTGTGTGGCGATGACTCTCGCCCCGAAACATCTTCCATGGTGTTACAGCCGTAATTACTCTCCTGCTGTGCAGACGTATATGCGGAAGAGCGAAGATCGGGACGCGGAGGGAGGAAATCAGCCAGTGCCGAGGTGGAAGTTTCCGAGGGCGGAACTTGCATGACGCTAGCCGTGGTTGGATAAACTTCTGTGAGAGCACATGATACAGTACTTCCGACTATATACACGTTGACGGATGCACGGTGTAATCATGATCCATTGGAGCCGCTCCTAGCCACTCCAGAGCCACTTCCAACGTGCAGGAGCCTTAGTGTATTTGACCTGATGCCTTCGTCATCACACTTTCGATCCTAGGAAGGCATCGTGCATGGAAAGTTAGAAACTACCCTAATCACTACTCCATACTCTGCAGTGGATCAAGCGTGACTTATAACACGATGACGTACATACCTGACTGCAGAGAATTTTCATTTATAATTGCTTGGCTCCGAATTCTTCGAAAATCCCAGTTTTCGGAATATCGTTTAGATTCGCAGTATCCTTTCTCAGTACAGTCATGATTATTAACTGTTATGGAGATACTCTTCAACCAGCCATTTTCTCTACTCTCCCCGTACGATGGTACATTGCGATTACTCCGCGAATAGTACGGAGTTTCTGGAAGTCCAAGACATGACAGACATCAGACTGCGGCATGCGGCAGCTTAGTTAGATGACCAAATGAAAGTTGCGTTCAAGGCTGGGCATCTTCTGCCCGCATCTCATCATTATCAGATGAAGGCAAAGTGCGAGCCGAACTTGAACCTTTCAATCGGACAAGCGCGTTTGGGGAATAGTAGACTACAGCCGAGGTTTTCGGAAGAAACAGAAGTAAATGCATATCAGCATCAGGACACCCGTCGCCACTGCGAAGACTGTTATTGTTTTCTCGCTCAGCTGCGATGCGATCCGAGATCCGAAACCGCTCTTCCGCTCCCGTCACCGGAGAATGGGTCACAGCAGTCACACAGATGCGACTTTCCCAATTTGTGGACCCGGCTCAATATGAATGGAGCATTGAGGTTACATGCGGAAGTTGGACTCTTCATTCCCCTTGCATTAGTCTAGCACTGAATTATGTAAGTTCTCTCCTTTTTGATGGCTCTACTGTTATGGATATCATGGATCAACGCGTCGAATGATCATTTCCGCTCTGCCCTCTCTAGCTGTCCCGCATGCAGAGTCTCGTCTCTTGTTTGCTTCAAGAATGGCATTAATGCTGTTCCGCCAGTCCCCGTGAGCTGCTCGTCCTTCACTGAAGACGCGCTTGCCAAGTCTACTTTCACACCACTGTGCATCTTCTTCGAGGGAAGCACAATGTAGCGGGTTACAATCTGCAAATGTTTGTTCCGAAACTCCGTCATCGCTCGAATTGCTGCTTTGTATGCATTGCAGAAGGCTTCTTGCTCGACAGTTGAAACCGGTAGTTTTGCAAGCTCTCGGATGCTGCCCATGCGGGCAACGTGTTCGAGGAAACGTTTGTGTGGCCCTGGCATGTAAGTGCGGACCTCCTCGTGAAAAGCGGGCATTCTTGTTTGGCTGGTGTTGGTCTTGCTTGCATGTGGGTTGCTATTGCCCTCTGATGTATGCTCAACCCCCAGAACAATATCGAGAAATTGGATGAGAGAGCTTTGTCCGTTGCTTCCGCCACGAAGTTGTTGCCAAGTACCCTGGCCATTGCCTTCGTCGTAAAAGACACCTTTCGGTAAACCTGCTGCTGCCATGTTCTTACTCCCGGCCAGAAATGGACGAATCTCGTAGAAGAAAACCATCGGGTCGCAGTTCTCATACATTCGTTCCAGTAAAGCCCCGGTCTGTCGAATATTGCCAGACAGTGCTTCTAGTGCCCTCGTGATTTTGTCGTAATGCCTTGTCTTGATGGACTCCAAAGCATTCAGCATGTCGGTCATGATTCGAGCTCCTTGGGCCTCCATGGCCACTGAGACTAGGTAAAACCAAGCTTCGTCTTTTGTGCCAGTAAAAGTGTGTAAAGACTCTAGAGAGTCCAAATCAGTGAAATCGTTCGTAGTCGATGAGAAATTCCACAAGTTCAAGCCTGCATAGGTCGCGACAGGCGGAACCTCGAGATGCTCGGAGACGCGTAAGAGAGGGACAGCTACTGCTGGGAGCAAGATCTTGAACTGATGTTAGAAAGCCCTTGGCAAAGTCAGACGGGGTACCAACCTCTTCTGCCTGTTCTCCGCCCCAAATGTAGGCATGCGCCAGAAAGATTAAGATCACATAAGCTCTCCTCCACTCAGATTGACTGCGTAGCTTGTTCGTCGATAAAAGAGGAAGACCTTCAACGTCTCGTCTAAGCTTGCGGGCTTTAAGAAGCTCTGGGAGATGATGGATAATTGTTTCCCAGGGTGAGTAATAAGGATCCGGAAGAACTTTGACCGGTGCGTCGGCCGGCAGGAAACCGTTCTGTGTGATTGCGTACTTCTTCATCAGGGCAAAGACATCTGTCTGTGCCTGTTCTGAGAACATAGGAAGCGCATGAGGGGACATATTGACGGAGTTTAACGTCAATAACAGAAAGGAGGCGTACTATGATGAAGTCGATACGTGTGAACGGGAGAAGAGGGTCAGAAGAGATCGATTGAGATGATATGTGCATGGAACAGAAAACAATCCGATGCGAGTCAGGGTGTGGTAAGATGAAGAAGTAGCTCTCCAAATGCCTGTCTCAAGTCCCCTGTCTCCGTGTTGCTTGCCAACCTGTATCCGTACGTACTCAGTATTCCGTATGTATCTTGCACTGAGACGCTTGTCATCCGATGGTATAAGTGGACCAAGCCGAAATCCGTCGCTTATTTGCGGAAGCGCTAGGGCTGAGACGGAAGCGGATGCCGGATGTTGGTGGGGCCGCTCGCGAAGTTTTCGGAATGACGATGCGCTGTCTCGAGTCAGATGAGGAAGCGACGGGTACAAAGACGAACAAGACGCCTCGGTTCTGCCTCGAATAGTGACACACCTGAGAGTATCCGACTCACCCAGAAAAATCGACACAGTTTGTCGTACGATCTAAGATGGAGTTCAACGCGTTTGCCGAGCAGATTCGGTCTGGGAGCCAGGCCAAGTTTCCTGCCAATGCAAACACCATCTCGTTCGCGCAGCAGCTCGACGCGCAAGACAAACTCGCGTGTTTGCGCAACGATTTTATCATTCCGACCAAAGGCTCTCTTAAAAAAAGGTCTTTGACCGGAACCCTCCCTAGTAAGTCCTGTCAAGAAATGATTACACAATATTTGTGGCACAGCAATCATCACAGATTCAGTACTGATCACCCCAAAAGACAATCAACTTCTCAACGGCAATGCAAATGGGGTTAATGGCACCAATGGAAGTAATTCATCACTCGAAGATGATGCGACTCCATCAGTCTACTTTTGTGGTAATTCACTGGGAGTTCCACCCAAAGCAGTCAAGGACTACATTCACGCTCAGTTGGAGACCTGGGCATCAATTGGGGTGAATGGCCACTTTCAGGGTCTCGAGAACTCCCCCCTTGTTTGCTGGCAAGACATGGCCGAGGACGTGGCGAAGAAAAGTGCAGCCATTGTCGGCGCCCTCCCCGAAGAGGTTGTTATGATGAATACCTTGACCGCAAACCTGCACTTTTTGATGGCCAGCTTCTACCGGCCGACAGAGAAGAAGCATAAAATTATCCTTGAATGGCGGCCATTTCCGAGTGATCATGTGAGTCGAGTGTCAACACATGCTATTCGTATACTTAGCTGACAAAGACAGTATGTGATTGAATCGCAGATTCAGTGGCATGGATTGGATCCGTCCAAGTCGATGGTCCAGATCCAGCCCGATGAGAACTTTTACATCTCAACTGATCTCATTCTGAAGACCATTGATGAACATGCAGAGGAGACAGCCCTCATTCTGCTTCCTGGCATACAATACTACAGTGGCCAACTCTTCGACATGCCTCGGATTACCGAATACGCGCAGTCCAAGGGTATTGTTATCGGTTGGGACTTGGCTCATGCTGCTGGAAACGTCGAGCTAAGACTTCACGATTGGAATGTTGACTTCGCGGCCTGGTGTACATACAAGTACCAGAATGCTGGGCCAGGGTCAATGGCCGGCGCATTTGTCCACGAAAAACACGGAAAAGTCGACACCAGCGAGGGTAAGCCCAAGTTCCGCCATAGACTAACAGGCTGGTACGGTGGAGACAAATCGGTCCGCTTCAACATGGATAACAACTTTCTTCCAACTGTTGGCGCTGGTGGTTTCCAAGTTTCAAATCCCTCAGCCATCGATCTCGCCTCGCTCTCGGGTGCCCTCTCGGTATTCAGCAAGACCTCCATGGCTGAATTGCGAACGAAATCTTTAGTGCTTACTGCGTACGCGGAGCATCTTCTTGATGGCATCTTGGCAGACGATACCGGTAGCGAACCTTCATTTAGGGTTCTTACACCTAGGAATGCCCACGAGAGAGGTGCTCAGCTGAGTGTCCTGCTCAAGGACGGCCTACTTGAACATGTCGTGGAAGCTTTTGTTGAGGAAGGAATCGTTTGCGATAAACGCAAGCCAGGAGTTATCCGTGTTGCGCCAGTGCCCTTGTATTGCACATTCCAGGATGTATGGAAGTTCATGGACACTCTGAGGAAGGCTATTGCTTGAAATTCTCGATGAAAAGTCCCGGCGAAAACAATAACGGGGCTTTATACTAATTAATAAAAGAAAGTTCATTATCTACGGGCAGCACGCATTGGCAAATCTTGTCCCACGACGTGTCTCGAGGCACTTTGGCAATTATTTCAGCAGCCTTTTAAATTTGGCTGGTTTCAATTGATAACCGGCCTCGGACGCAATGTAGGTATTATAAATGTGGCACGTCGATGCTCTGCAGAATCATGGTTACTAAGCTGAACAAGCCCTCGCCAAGTATAAACCCCGTAGCCGTGGAAATGAGGCGTGATTCCTTCTCGCGACCCCAGCGGCCAAGGATAAAATGATGAATCAGACCGCCAATTCCTTGCGCCAAAATCATTTCGGGCATTATGTACATGCCTATACTATTAGTTAGGATTGTGATCCCTTTGGTCTGCGCAGCTTGACATACCTGCAGCTAACGCAACACTTGATGGTATCCAAGGAGACCAGCGACTAAGACGCTTGGAACCTTTCAAGATCTTGAATATACCACCCAAAACTGATGCAACTATACCAAATCTGAGTAGGCCAGGCGGCATACCTCGGCCATATACTAGCCGAGCTGTTGATATTAAGATGTGCGCCGATGGCATGGGAAAGTCTTTGGACGGAAAGCCGAGTATGTTGGTGTAAAGCCGGTAAACCAGCATCGATACTGCGGATCCCACCAACGATCCAATGAGTTGTCCATAGAAAAGAGACATCGGTGGCGCATTGACAAGATGACCCATCTTGAACTCGTCCATCATCTCTGCTGCTTGCCAGACACTTGCCTCAACAACACCGGCAACGGCTAAGCTGAGTAAAATGGCGTTCGGATTTGTTGAAGGTATTAGGAAGGCGAACAGAAATTGCGGGATCTTAGCTATGACATGCCCGAAGGGTTAGAGCCATTATCACCGCAGGAACTTGGGAAAAAAAACCACATACCAATATAGGCGGCCCCTCCAGTCCCCGTTTCTCCGTAACATCGGATATTAACATGACTTAGCGGTAAGATTGTGAATACTGCCAACAGTAAGGCTAATATTGGAACCGAAGACCCAAAAAGGACGACCATAGAAGCGAAGCACAAAAGTAGGCCAGCTAGTATCCAGATTAGATATACTTTAGTCGTCAACTTGTCATCCCGGTAGTGTAAAGACCCAACTAGAGGCAGTGCTTCAGACCGTGATGAACTTCTGATCAGAGGCTGTGTGCCCTCTTCGTTGTCAGGCTGGTGATATCCTTTCAGGTATGTTGTGAGGCTCAATAGGTTTGGCATGGCGTAGGCATTGAAAGAACGTAGGAGCATTGTCGAAAGAGTGATAGCTGTGTCGCCTAAAATCAGTGCGACTGCAATCCACATGATCCAACCTCTTGAACCGGTTTCCCAGTCGGAGACAGAGCCAGGTGCCCACCCGTTGAATTTGGATAGAGGTGAAAGTATTCCCCACCCAATCAAGCATCCAACGACGATCCAAAGGGTTGTGACCGGAGGTACAATTAAGCCGATGGATATGTAGCCCGGGGATGTCGAGAGAGAAAAGAGCCATTCTCGAGCAAGATAGTTGCCGAAGATATTTATGGTACGTATCTGAGGGATGAAATATGCAGCGAGGGACTGCATTCGAGGTCAGCAAGGCGGAAGGGTTGTCTAAGAAAATTGACGCTCACGTAAAGTGCCGCAAACAAGAATGTGATGAGAATGAGTTTGTTATTCTGGCTCCAACCATGTTGCACGAGGCTAGCGTCAGTATCAACTGAGTCTTCTACAATTGATGGCTTTTGCTTGTCGTTAATGCTATCCAAATCATTCTGAGCGCGGAGAATTCGATCCGCAATGTCAGCATCCCGGTGTAATGATCCAATCATAGCTGCCGACGATGTTCCAAACGGGAATGGCAAAGGCTCTTGGACAAGAAACCGTTTTCGCAGTGGTAGAGTCACGGCAACACCTAGAATACTGACACCAATGGACCAAACACAGAGTTGAGACCAGTCAAGTCGGAAGGGCCCATTTTCCGATTCGTTGGTGAGGAACTCCATGGCCGGCAAAATCCCGACAGATCCGATCGTAAACGGCATCAAGCCCAACGAGCTGGCAATAACAACCATTGTCGCATGTTCTTGGGGGGTGAATGGGAAGGCCAAATGATCTTGGACCATTTTGAAGAAGGCAAAGCCTAGTATAGTTGAAGGAAGGCTCATGATGGCCAGGAAACCAGTACGAAGTCCGAAATACGTGTTGGAGAGGCATATTAAGAAGCCAACTATGATGCCGACGACCGTGGATCGGAGAGTCAGAGAGGAAGCTGGCTGTGACATTTCCTGCCCTCTTGACCTCGAGGTAGAAGCTCTGCGGTGTCGTCGGCTGGCCGCTTCGATATCTCTAAATCCAGGCATGGTCACTTTCCCAGAGTGCCTGCGAAAGAAGCTTGGTCAAGCTGTCTGAAACTGGCCAAGAAGGTAAGAAAATGCAATACTTATTATTCGTGAATGGGAGAGAGGCATGTAGAAGCCTTTCATTCCAGGCTCTATGAAAACCTAATCACATGCACAAAATCCATTCTCCATTCGCACTGATGCATCGGCAGTGAGCTGGGGTTTATGTGTGGTGACACGGAGGCTACGTCATCGATATTCTCACATCATCCGGGATACCCACCCCATGGTACCGATTTGATGTTTTGCAGCATCCGTCTTAAACAGAGAAATGGAATAATCTTAAAGAAAGCTGGGGTTCAAGAGATATTTACGGCGAAAATACCAGATGAGAATGCATCATGTTCTAGCTCGCAAAGCTGCAAAAGTGTACAGAACTCAATCACTACACTATGCAAGGCGACTAGTCTGGTCGTCAGCAACAGCATCAAATCTGTATGGTTGCGTAGGGCGCGAAGCTAGAGAACATTTACAGGCACAATCTATTTTGTTTTCCATTTGGGATTTCGTTCATCTAGGTGGCACAGAATACTGAGTAGCCGAGTAAGAGACGATCTCTTGCACCTCGTCCATCTTCTCCTGTTGTTTGATTTCTATTTTTAAGCACACGAAGTCAACACTCGCCCCTCAAAGCACCTGACCCTCTGATTCTTTGTAAGAGACTCTACAGTGCCAGTCAAGACATGCAATTGGTACACCAGAACCATTGCCTGGCTCGGTATCTATAGCTTCAAACGCGACCATACACAGTAGCGCCCCATCGCCAGTATTTTCTTTGGGGCTGTTTGTTAGTTTCGTATCACACAGAGCGAGTGATTTGCATCGTGACCTCTGAGACTGTGACACTATTAAACTCATACTGGCCCTGGACAGCACAGTTTGTGAACCATGACTATTGCCTCAAGCTCAATCCGTAGCCTCCTGCTCTTTTCATCGTTGATTGAACTGATGAACAACTAGACTGCCAAATATGAGCATGATACGCTCTAGGTACTTCTGTAGTGAACAGCTACCCATCTCAAAGGTCTTTGTAATACTGACCGAAAGGCCATGGCTAGATTCGCGCTACAAAAGTAAGTAGTACCCACGGCCCCAAGAAGCTTAAATGCGAAACTCTGTCGACAACAATCATTACCTATGGATATTAATCTCCGACGAACTGCGTATACACCTTGCGGGTTACCCCGACCCAGCGGGGGGTTGGGCCGCGACTAAACCTTCATCGCTTGCCCTTCGGAGCAGAGGAAAGCCAATCAGCGAGCTTTAGCTTCATTCAAGAACACCGTCCGCTTTGGGAACTTCGAGACAAAATACCATAGGCACATGTAGGCTACCCATAAGTGGCTTGCTGTCTTTGCCCGCGGTTGGAGGGTCAGCAGAGCATATTCCGCCTATCATTAACCCCGCCAAAGTTCCGCAGGATCTCGATGGACCAGTCTGGGCGTAGCGCAAAGCGCGGCTTGGTCAGACGACACGAACATGTGACGTCATTTCCATCGCTGTCCTGCGAATATTAATGCAACTGCTCTCCCCACGTGAATGACCAGTTGCGACGCCGTTCTACCTACCTATTGTCAACACCCACTCCACTGTTCATCACAATACCTATCAATTCGAACCACGTCCCTCCATACCAGATAGTTCTCCATCTTGATCACATACACCACTTGACAACGATCGATATCACGATGCATAACGCGGTATTCGCACAGTTTCTCCTACAGCTGTGCTTCGCGCTTTTGGCCGTCGCCGCGCCGGCATCCGATCCCGCTGTCGGCACAGCAGCTCACGGCAACACCTGGCAGTATGGCACTGGTGGCGGTATCCTTGGTTTCATAGTCCTCGTCTTGGATATTATCGTGTTCCGTGAGTCTCCTTCCTAAATGGTGTCCTCGACAGCCAAATACTCGTTCGCACGCAAGCAGTCACGTTGTGTTTGCTAACAGTACTGTCGCTTAGTTGAGGTTCTCAAGTCTGATCGACCTGTCAGCCATAAGGTGCTCTGGTGCCTGGTCGTCTTCCTTTTCCCCATCGTCGGCATGGTCATCTACTGGCTGTTCTCAAACCGCGCCGCCCACAACTCTCGCTCTGGATACGAGGCCGTCGCATAGATTACGTCTTGATACGTGCATTCTGTAGTTGGCACCACTCAGAAGACTGGGGAAAAACACATGTATTTTGCATCGTGACGAATTTCTGCACGAGCAAGTGGGTGACATAGTTGTTTGCCGCTATATAAACCCTAGCATTTTTTCTACTGCTCTGATTTCTGGACTTTTCAAGAGTATCCTTTAGTAAATATATAAAAGATATAAAAATACATAAAAAGAATAAAATGCAGAATAAGACCGCTAGGAATAACAAATAATTCGTAAAGCAGTAGTGTAATTATTTGTTGACCGGTATCTTATTTTGTTACCTACTTGACTAGTCTATTAATGAAAGATTACCTCCCCGACTAAGGCTTTGAGCACAATTATGTAACTCCATAGGTATTAAGGAGATCATATGATTTTCTAAATAATCCACTTCTTCATGGGTCAAGCAGTCAAGGTGGAAATCACGGTTTACACAAACCCTTAAAGTTTACTCAGTCAGTAGAGAAATTCAACGTTGGTACTTCGTACATGAAATTCCGGCGGGTTAGATGAAAAGGCACTGTCGCTATTTCATACCCAACTTTGAAGCTGGGGTTAATTTGAAGTGGATGCGCCCTGTCGCACGATATCTTCATTGGATATGTAGGTGATAAAAAGAAAGTGAAAAGAAAAAGAGTTAAATCCAGATATTTATTTCCGTACTATTAAGTCCTGGTTGATTCACAACCGCACAATTCCAGGAGCATTGATAAGTGAAACCCTGACAAGAAAAGCAAACATTGAGTAGCAATGCAATACTGAGCCTAGGAATCACACCCATTTATCTGTGGACTACCTCATCAAGTACCAGCCTAAAGAAGCCCAGAAACACGGATAGAAATGAAGTGGTCCTCAGGGGAAACCAACCCAGGTAGCTGGTTCTGATGATCGGGTACCAGAGCTACCGGCACATAAACCGTCAAAACACCTCGGCTTGGGAAGTATTCGAATGTCAAACCTGAATTAGTGATGGAATTCCCGTCTTGGTCTTGGAACGAGACACTGACGGCATCCAAAGTGCTTGGCGCTGTGCACTTCTCGGTCCAAATGGCGAGTTGATACGTGTCACCAATGAGAGGACACGCATTGAATTGGTTCCAAGGATGAGAGAGCTTGACGATGCGTAACGCGCCGTCATACTCCTAAGGCCGGTATCAGATATATACGCTGACAGTGGTGTTTTGATGGACTAGACAAACCTGATGAATCTTGAATTCGCGGAAGTAGCTCTTGGCCTCATTCACTGTAGAGGTCGTAACATGAGAGTACCTGTGTTGAGGTAGACAGGCCGGCGCACTGTCCCGGCTGACGCCGTCATCCAAGTACATGGAGTAATGCTAAAGCGTCACACCTATCAGTTTAAGTTCGTTGACCAAGTTGTAGGAGGCCACTTGCCGTTGGCCTTTTCCCCAGAACATTCGGATAGATGTGAATTGTAGGCCTGTTTACACCGCCTTCATTCACGAACTGGCGGAAGTGAAGTTGCGGGATGATGGCGCCTGTGATGGTCAGATTTTCAGTCGTATTTGGTGGGTGCTTTAGTTACTTGCCGGCTCGGACATATACTGGTGTGACGAAGGGTATTTGCTCGGGCTGAAACCCGGCATTGGGTATGTAACACCCATAACTGATCGTGGTACCACCAGGTACAGATTGCTCCAAATTAGCAGCATGCTTGATTCGCTGCGGATCCTTTCCTTGGTTCTGGACGTCGATGCGAAGGTTCAATGGGTACCACTGATCAGAACCGGGCAGATAAACTGGCCTGTGCTTTACACCTGGATTTAGGACGGGGCAAACCAAGATGTTGTGACCAAGAAGATATTGATTGTCGATGAAATCGTCATTTGCATTGAACAACGTTGTGTCATCCGGATCGGTAATAAGCTAATCACTTTAGTAAACAACCTCGTTCAAAGAGTATACCAAGAACATGTGGCGTACCATGGCACGGGCGATAGGCAACCCATTAATCAGGTTTGCAAACATAGTATCGTACAATACCTGCATAAGCGAATATCGGAGTTGGACGTAGTAGCGGCAAATCGGCTCGACTGACATGTATAGGTTGTACACATCTTGACTGGACCCCTGAAGAGCTTGCGGGTAATTCTGGAAAGCGTATGTGTACTGCCACGGTTCCTAGACAATGATCAACATAAGAAAAGTCCGTGAAGCTTCGTAGTATCCATAATTACCTGGAAGTTCTTGCCACCGAAATGCTGAATGTAATGATTTCGGTACCAAGGCAGCAAAAATGCCCCCGTGTACCAGCGGATCAGCAGCTCTGGATCACACCATTGCGGGGGGTTGAGATTCTTGTCTGGATCAGGTGTGAAGCCGCCCATGTCAACTCCTGCAATTGTCATGCCACTGTATCCCAGAGCAATGACCTGCGCAACCGATATTCTCCAGAAATCCCAAGAGCTGCCGTTGTCACCGGTCCAAAGGCCGGCGAATCTGTGCATACCAGTAAGGCTACCACGGCCGATGATAAAGTTGCGCTTATTCTCCCTTCCTTTCAGCTTATTTAGCCCTTTGTACGTTGCTTTGTGCAAGTTGTACGAGTAAAGACCCCAAAGCTCAATAGCAGTCTTCGTCGATGGCTTAACTTTCGGATCTTGGTTAGGAGTGTCATCTGACATGAGGAGACGGGATGGGAAGCTGTAAGTTTGTAAGCGACTGTTGACTCCAGAAAACAAGGCTATCTGACCCAAGCATGTCGCCGTAGACCTCTGCAACGGCAGGAGTTGTCATATCTTGCCAGACAAACTCCAGACCGTTGTCGAACAGATACTGGTATTGCTCACCCCATCTTTCGCGTGCAACGGTACGGTTCAGGTCGGGATAATAACCGGCCTGCAAGGATTAGTCTTGAATCAAAGATATGCAGAGACCTACTCACAGTGCCAAGGTTGGTGTTGGTTCCTGGAAGCGTGCCGTAGCTAACGCCTCCATGGAATGGGTACCCGCTGTTGTAATTCTCGTTGAAGTTGTAATCGTCACGCAGTCCATTCCCGGGTGCATCCACAGAATCTGTGTATATCTTTTGTATGTTCGGGTCGGCTGGATCCAGCTGTGTCGGCACTGCGAATCCACCGCCATCATATCGCCATCCACGCTGCTGGTTATCGGGAAGACCCTTGAGATATCTTTTGTCACTGACCAAAAGGCTGCCAATTGTCCGTCAGCCTGGTAAAATTGACGAACTGGGTATTGCTTACTTTGTGGCGGGATTCAGCTTATCATCTTCGTCCCAAAAGTTACGTAGATTGATGTATGGGTCGGCGTCCGACTCTCGAAGACTGAGGATAGGCGTGATGTTCGTGCAGCACTTTACCCCCTTCTGCCTGAGGCCGTTCAAGAAGTCGCCAATGTTGCCAAACTTTGACTCACTCGCGGTGAAAGTGCGGTATCGATCCTAGAATTGTTAGTCGTAATCAAGGTTGGCGGTGGAGATCTTACCTGAAAATCCACGTCCAGATGCATTCCGTCTAGGGGAATGTTAGAGTTGCGGTACCCGTCCACGATTCCCCCAACTGTCGCATTGCTGTTGTATCCGTAACCTAGGATCATGAGCATGCTTATGAGAAGGGGGGGTTCAGCTTCACATCATACATCCTTGATGATGGCCTAAAATGAAGCGAGGCTTGAGCTTTGGTCGCCCGACAATCGAAGTGTATTGCCTAAAGCTGTCAGCAACGACTTGGCAAAGTCGCAGATGATTGACCAACCAAATCATTCTCGGTACATCGTCCGCCGTCATAACGTAGGCATCAAACGTCCCAAATCGCGTGGCAATGCCGATGGTGTTCGAGTCGTTCATACCAAGGTCAATGGCGACCTGTGAGTAGTTGTCAACCATCAAGCCGGTAACATTCCGATGGGTCGGAATTCCATTCATCTCCAGGAAGAATGGAGATGAGTGGTATCTGTGGAATCAGCCTAGACACGAGACATCCTGGTAACGAACGCTTACAAGGGTTCTTTGTCATCCAGAGCCCCCTGACCATATACCTTCCTGTAATTGAAGTTGTCGTAGCCTGGGACGATTAGCAGACTGTAGGGAGTGATGACGCTGGGGTTGATTATGAAGACCTACAGAAGTAATTCATGTACGTTGGCTTCTTTAAGACAGTCTTTCCGCCCTGTTCGCCAAACCCAAGATAGTGGGCTGGGGGAGGCTTATGCATTTTGAGGATGACATTGTTGATTGCATCAATCTCGCGATCGCCGTTGTAAGAAAAGGCCTGGTCAGCAGTTCGCCAAATCACTTCTTCCGAAATTGATGTTCCTTGGATGCCGGCCTCTGTTATGAATGTGGGAGTCTTCTCCCTCGGCTCGAGGCCCGGCCGTGTTGCCTAATGTACCTACATTAGACTGCCATTTCCATGTGAGGATTTTAACGTACAATTATGCGGAATGGTGATGCAAAAAAGTGTAGGCGAGTCTTAACTGCTCCGTTCGGGTTTTGAGCAGTGTGATCAACCGACTGCGTAACTTTTAGAATTATGAACTCGAAGTCACCTAAATGGGTCAAGAATACATACACTGAGAACCCAGTGGTCACCAGACAGCTGTTCAAACGTTGTGTTCCAGTACCAACTCTGCGGTGCATGGTAGCTGTTGCCCGCGTCGCAATCTCGGTATTCTTGCTGGAGGTCATCAACGAGATCTACAAAACGGTTCCTCACAATTGTGCGTCTAGAGTGATCATTAGTTAGAAAGTAATGTCGGGATCAAGCGAGGTTTGATACGTACGAGTTGGTATCCGGGTAGTCCCCGACACCAGTGAACTTTGGGTTGTATCTGATTCTCCAGATTTGAGGGGTTACAAACTGAACGAGGCAGTGTGTTGAAGCATCGCCTTCAACTCCTTGGAGAGTAATATGAGCGGCGTATCGAAGAGGGTTGTTGGTTTTCTCTGTTAAAGCAGAGGATTCGACCTTAATGGCTTTGACAGGCGTCTTGTAAGATGGAACAGATGCCTTTACCGAGTTGAAGAAAACATCGGCAGGAATGAAATTCAACAAGTCACCAGGAGCAGACATTGGAGCAATGTTGATTGTGAATTTCATGCGTATGAACCTTTCGAGTCCCAACCGATGTCAGTAGGCCGGGTGGTTCGTCCTTATATCGGCCCCATCGCTGGGGTGGCTTTAGTACCACTAGCCATGATACTTTAGTAGAAGGGAAGAATGTCTTGCTAGTGGAATTATTAGAACGGACCGAGATCACCAGCTTGGCATTCAGCAATGAAGCCTTTCGACGCCATGAAATGATTGGAACTGCTAGAAATTATGATCTTGATCCTCAGCCTACTTTCGAGCGGTCTAGATCTCATTTGCGGGAGTGGAACTCTCGAGCGACAAATCGGACTTACAGCTGGAACAAGAGGATTCTAAACGCGCTCTCAAAGTTACTTTGGCTTAGGGGTTGATACTTGTCATGCCATCGTGGCAGGCAGCAAGCGGCCGGCCACAACGAATTTCCGCCACATGGGCTCCGAAAATAGTGGTCGATGAGTGATTTTAATGCCTCGGGATGAAAGCATCAATCTGTTTTCAGTTACAGCGTACTTTCGCGAATAGCATGGATAATTTGACCATAGACTACTGAGATCCGAGCCTCGGAGTAAAAGTTGCTTCATTGAAGCAAGACATCAGAATGACCAAGCGCCGTTTCCCACATAGTCTCTCCAACAAGCAGGTAGAAGTCGCGGCTCATCTTGGCCCCTCAATACTTTGTCTTACTCCCTCCCATAGGTTAGCAAATGGGCGATAACGGGGAGCGGTCGTACAGGGCGGCGCCCCAACCAATCTAGGCGTTGCCTACGGTATTTTGGGATCATAAGATACTTGCTTTCCATATCGGAGTGTATCACATTCCTATCACGGGTCTCAACTAAACGGTTTGGGTTTCTCGCCATAAATGAAGCGATATTAGGTAGAGACCTCTAATTCCCTAGCTCCCAAGACTGCTGTCTGGCCTGGCATGAGCTGACATACCTCGCAACCTTTCATCGGCCCGCGGTTGCCTGACGGCTGTCAAAACAGAAAACCCAATCATCTTACCATGATGAAATTTTGGTCCTGTTCGTTCCTAGGGACTAAGAGACAAAGGTTCGCGTCAAAGCTGGCGTGATCAGCCAGCCATGCTCCGTGCGGCTGAACGTAGTGTGTCTTGGAATCTGACTAGCTAACCCAGGTTCGGACCGTCCCGCTTCAGCTCCCCTCAACGCCATTGCAAATGCATTCCAACGGAAGTTACATCGGTTGGATCCCGAAGTAGAACTTTGAGGATAAGGCTTTTTGATTTCCGTTCACGGCCCGAAACTGAGATTGACGCCTGAAGCCAAGTCCGATGGCAACGTACAGGCTTAGCAAGCATGGTTGTGGCTTATGTTGGCACAAAATAGCCCTCTGATGGTTACCCTAGGTATTCGTACATCAACAAGCCACGGGGTTTTCGTTTCCCGGGTAATTCATGAAAGCAGTTCTTGACTTAGATGAATGCGAGGATAAAACTACTGCGCCAGAATGCTGTGGCTGTCGTTGCCAGTTCCATGATAACCGAGACTGGCCAACCCTTACAGTTGAGAGCGTAAGTCCTTTAACGGAGCAATGATCTACCAAGGCAAAGTCAGTCGGTCCGTTTCCGCACAGAACTTAACATCAACAAGCATGCCTGTTAGGACAGCTGCATGAATCGCGTGACTGCATGCATGCATACTGCACTTAGTACATACATACTGGCTATCTCAAGGGGCTCCACGAGTTGAAATCCAAACGTACGACAGTCAAACTTGGCTCCCAAGGTTTGCCTTTAAGTAAAGGACTTCCCCCACCTCTGATGTCGGTGCTGCATAAGATCCTTCAATTACGGTACCTACTTTAGTCTGGTAAACAGGTCCACCTCCGTAATGACGTTCTTCAAGAGACTCACAGAGTTCCTCTTCTTCACCGCTGAATTTTCCGCACAGGGCAGACTGGCAACGCAGCCATTGGCCGAGGAACCCAGTCGACTGTCTTTCGCAGGGTCTTGCAACACCGCCAACAATCGCGAATGTTGGTCTGAGGGATTCAATATCACCACTGATTATGAAAAGCATGTTCCTGATGGAATAGAGAGAGAGGTTAGTGATGTCTTATAGTGATGCCAAAACTGATCATTTGTCACTGATCATGGATGATCTAGTTCTACTTGGAGGTCGACAATCATGAGATTGCCCCTGATGGGTACCTTGTTCAACGCATGTTGTTCAATGGAACCTATCCTGGTCCTACGCTTGAGGGGAATTGGGGAGATACTTTTAGTAAGCCTGCTGGCGCTGCCTTCTGTCATCTTGGCCTAGACTCCGTCGAGTTTGATTTCAACACTCAGATCCAGGTACTTTAGCTTACTCCTCCAAAAAGAAATCACAATCAAGAACAAGCTGAAGAATCACAATGGGACATCTGTCCATTGGCATGGCATCCATCAGCGAAACTCGAATTGGATGGATGGAGTGTCGGGCGTGACAGAATGCCCAATCCCGGTAGGCCTGCATCTCCATATTCCACCGACATAAAGCTGATAATCAAAGCCCGGGGAGGAGAAAACATACACCTGGCGAGCCACTCAATATGGAACTTCATGGTACCACAGTGCGTACTGAACACGGTCAATTGCATAACAATCGCTGACTTTCTCAGGCCACTTTAGTCTTCAATGTCCGTCACCCCAACTCTTTATCGCCACCCTCTGCACGTAATATTAACACGTCTGGTTAGATGCGGATGGACTTGTGGGTGCATTGAAGATCAATGGGCCAACGAGCATGAATTACGACGAAGATCTCGGTCCCGTACTTATCACTGACAATTTCCACAAGACTGCATTCTCCCAGGTGCAACTTGAGTACATGGGTAAGGCCGCACCACCACAAACTAGTCAAAACTACTAAATCAAGTGGACCAGGTCGACCTCCTGCTCCCGATAGCATGTTAATGAACGGTAACGGGAGATACTACTGCTGTCCAGTTGGTGCGAGCTGCAACGCAGACCCGAATTGCGTTGGCGGATCTAACATTACGACATTTAACTTCCAGCGAGGGAGGTCCTACAAGATGAGCCTTGTCAACACCGGCACCTCGACTCATACGACTTTTTGGATTGATCATCACAATTTTACGGTTGTGGGTACGGACTTTGTCCCGATCAAACCATACACAGCCTCCATCATCAACATTGCCATTGGCCAGCGTTACGACATTATTATCAACGCCAATGCAAGCAAGAACACCCGGACGGACTTTTGGATTCATGCTCGGGATTGTCAAATTGGAGGTGCTCGATCGAATCTTGGCATCATCCGCTATGATCCTACGTCTACAAGACTACCTTGGACACCCCCAGTAGACGACCGTCACGTTTGTTATGGCTGCCTCGATGAGTCTCCGAAAGACCTGAAACCGATAGTCCCACGGATGGTTAAAAACGCAGCTAATGAAGGTTTCGAGAAGGATTCGTTGAAGGTGCACCTGGTCGGATTTCCTAATGACTTTGATCCCGATGCAACGCTCCACAAGTGGGTTCTCAAAGACTCTTCGCTTTATCTAGACTGGTCGCAGCCCAGTCTGAGCCTGGTTAAAATTGCATCTGACCAAGGCTGGGAGAATCCCAAATTTCCCAAAGGTTATGAGCCTGTGGATCTTCAGTCCTACAAGGAGAATAGCTGGGTGTACTTTCTTATCGAGGGCAAATTCCAAGAGTCTGTCGACAACGCAACTCACAAAATTTACAAGACACAAGCACCAGTGGCACATCCCATGCACATTCATGGACACGATTTCGTTATCCTCGATTCCGGAACTGCCGAGTTCGACCCAAAGAACTACACCATCAATCGCGATAACCCGCCCCGCCGTGACGTGGCACTCCTTCCAGTTAACGGGTATCTTATAATTGCTTTCCAAAGTAGGCATTCCAGTCTCATTCTCTAACTGAATAGTTGTAGCTAACTATCAATCAGTCGATAACCCTGGTGTTTGGTTAATGCACTGTCACGTAAGTCGTTTGCCATGAAATAGCTACCTTATATATATGCAATGTCCGACTAATGATTATAGATTGCCTGGCATGCAAGCGGCGGTCTTGCTTTGCAATTCATTGAGCAACCAGAGAAGCTCAGCCGCCAATTTGGTGAATCCGGTAGAGTAGACGAATTTTCGAAAACTTGTACTAACTGGGCTGCGTACTACACTATGTTTAACAAGAACTACAATGCAACGCAGGATGATTCGGGTATCTGATGTAGGATTAGAAAACGGGAATTAACAGGAAGCTAGTGTTTGCATTAATGCTCACTGTAGCGACATGACTTTTAAAGTCTGTTAGCTTTATGTTAAGATTGACTGGGGTCTTCTCAACCTTGATCTTGTTGAGGCGATAACGTCCTCGCTATCAATGCTTCTATAGCTTTAATATAATTATTTTAAGAAATGTTGAGCGTCGCTTGCTCTCTAGCTGCGCACCGATGTTTGATTATATCTTTGCCTCCTAGTGAAACCTACGTGAAGCCTTATTACTTTTGTGAGGATAAACCAATCCGTAAGAGAGGTGGCCCTCCTCCCCTTAAGATGACTATCGGTTTAAGGAATACCCTTTACTATCGCGTTCGCATTGTCGTAGATATCGCTAGCGGAAGATAGTAATGTAAAAAGTGGCTAAGATTGTTATATAAATAGCAATGTAACTACAAGTCCGTTGAATGCCGGAGTGATAACTAGGGAAGAGTATGATTGGTATATGTTAGTTACCGTTGATAGCGGGAGTGTTGTTTATATTAGGGAAGCTGTTCGTAAGTACTGCTGCTACTAGTTTTTTATAAACGAGCGAGGAAACTCTAGTGAGTTCTAGGTATTTTAGTAAGGAAGGCATCGGGAGATCCGGTATATATATTCGTAGCTCGAGATAATTATTTACGAACCTTTAGTAGTATATTGTTGGATACTTATTTTACGTTAGTTTTGCTTAAGTTCTGGAAATGTGTAAGCTTTTTTTTAGTAACTTTATTGGATTATTGAATGCTGTATAGTATTAGTGAGAAATGCTAGGCCTGTTTTTTAGAAGAGACTCTTTGCTAATGCGTTAACTTGTCGTAGTAGTAAGGTCGCTCTATCTCGAATCGAAGGCTTATTAGAGACGACTGATATAATAGGGCTTGTATTATGAATGAACTAGACCCGGAACTATTGATTATCCTGATTATAACTGTTTTAACCGCTCTTGTTAACTATAAGCGGTGGAAGGTTAACGTTCTGTAGGTCTCTTACTAATTTAATTATAAAGATATTGCTAAGACTAGAAACTTGTGCCTGTATGCTAATTTTCTTATAACGCTAGCTATTTAGATAAGACTTTAAGTCTTATTTATAAATTATTAGCAGCATATATAATATATTTTTAGTAAGGAAGCTGGATTTTTGCTATGTAAGTATGATATTGTCGATTTAAATATTCTCGAGAGTGTAAATATTATATCTAATATTACGTGGGCGATGGTTGTGTATCAAAGCCGTTGTGGCCACCACTAGAATTAAAAGTGGGGCCACGGAGAGGGGGGGTTAAAGCCGGTACATAAAGGAGGTATAAAGCTATAGAGATTCCTAATAATAAAATAAATAAAAGTAATATATAATTAAAACTATAAACTAGGTTATTATAAGAATCTAGTTTTTAGTATTATTTTCCGTATTTTAAGTTTAGAAATAGGGGAATAGGATAATAAATTTTTTTATAATATTATTCTAGTCCCTATATTAACTAACTAATTATATAATAGGGCTATTAGCTAGGCTAGAGAACCTAACTAAGTAATAGAACGTAAGTAGGGAGTAAAATAGATAAAAAAAAAAATATATAAAATTAAGGGGTAAGAAAGTAGGATTATAAAAAAAGGATAAGAGGAATTAGTTATAAATAATAAATAAAAAAAAATAATTAATATATATAGCTAAAAATAGAGCTATTCGTTTACGTTACGTAGTATTTTATTTTAATATATACGTTATATTAATATATAGTTATAACTAATAAAATTATAGTATATTTATATAATTATTATTAGTTAATTATTACTAAGGCTAGGGTAAAAATCGCTAGATTAGTTAATAATATAATTAATATTATCCGTAACTAAACCAAATTAGAGTTATTCCCGTACCCCAATACTATAGTTAAACTTATTACTTATATTATATTACCCTAAGCCAATAAATTATATTATTATTTATATTATTATATATATTACTACGTATAGAATATATAAGAGTATTATTAAGTAGAGTATAAATAGTAGAATAATTAGCAAAAAGGGGGTAATATATAAAAAAGGGTTATAATAATAAGGGATTTATTATAAATAATAGGGGTACTATACTAGCGGTTTTTTTTATTATACGCTAGGAGCTAATAGTTTAAGGTTAGGCAGGGGTTAGGGGTAGCTATTAAAAGCGAGCTATTAGGGCCGGGGATAGATAACATAGCGTGGTTCGTTACGTTATATAAA